>NC_136940.1:6544152-6616652 GCF_949987615.1 Pollachius pollachius
GAGTTACTCATCGCCGTGCCCCCCCTACCCCCTCTTATTGTATCAGAGACCTCTCTCTCTCTCTCTCTCTCTCTCTCTCTCTCTCTCTCTCTCTCTCTCTCTCCTCTTTCTCTCTCAATGTGCCGGGTGAAGCCGGCCAATTAAAAACACAAAATACGACCGGAGGGCGGACCGTCACGGCTCCCGGCGGTGACCTCCTGACAATATTGTCGGGGAGAAACGGCCCTATCGATGGAAATAAGTATCACTTGGTAGCGGCTGTTCACACGACATTAGTTTACTCCCCTGCCCCCAATCCTGCCCCCCCCCGCCCCCCTTGGCGAGGCTGTTGCCTGCTATTCAGCCCTTTTTCGTTATGTTGTTGTTGTTGCCGTACATGTTCGCTGGTCAATGCGGTGGTGCTATAACCAGCGGTGTGTTTTGTATATAACATTGAGGTCACCATTACGGGGAGGTAAGACTCAGCTCTTTAAGCGTGTTAGCCGCTGGGATAAGCAGCGGCTAACACGCAATAAGCAATAAGGCGCCGGCGTGACGATCGGTACGGGCCCCGGGAAACGAGTGTGTGAGTTGTGTGTGAGATCTGCATGTTGAATCGGAGCCGGTTGAATGGTGCACGGAGGAGGGCGTGCAGTGCGCTGGTCCGTGGGGTTCGTGATCAGCCAGCTTTGCGTTTGTACCTATAGCGTCTTGAAGAAAGATGCGTGGATTTTAATGGGGGCGTGCTTGGCAGGGGCTCAGTGGATATGCTTGTCATCAGGGATGAGGTCATTGTCGGGATGGTTATTCTGAACCTTTATTTCAACAAATCACGTGCTAAAAAGTCTTGATTTCATGGTTAAATGCTTCGCAGATAAAAAGGGGAAAAAAATACAATTTGTTGGAAGGAATGTGCTCATTAAATAGACGAATGATATCCGAGGTTGCCTGAGGTTGATGGATCTCCATGGTGAGACAGAGGGTGCTGGAAAGGTGCTGAGATGTCGGTAACGTATTCTGTACTTGTGTAACAAAATATACACCCCCTAACCCCCCCCCACCCCCACCAAAAATCAAATTTGACGGTTGGTTCCGACAGGTGCTTCACCCACACCCAACGCCCGGCACCTTGTCTGAATTAGTGCGTCTTTGTTCCCGCCCCCTCAGCCAACCCACGCCACCCACAAACACACACCCACCCGACGACTCCCTCACCCCAACCCCACGCCTGTAATTACCAGAGCCAGCCGTGTCTGTATGGGTTCTGAGCAGGGCCAGTGTGAGGCTGCCCCTGTGATCCCAGCAGGGCTCCTTTCAGCCCCTCTATATCCCACTTCTGCCATTTGAAAGGAGGTGGGGGGGGGGGGGGGGAGAAAAATGTATTAGTGGTTTGGAGCTCTGGTAAATGTCATGCCATTCTCCCCCTGCCTGGGAGGGGAGGGCGGCCGCGGCGGTGGTCAAAGAGACCCCCAACCTCCGGGCCGACGGGTGGGCCGGCAGGGGGGGAGGGGGCACGCTCGGAGGAACGGCCACAGATGAGCAAACAATGGCGGCTATTCTTTTTTCTTTTATAGAAAATGAAATAGCAATAAAGAGGGCGAGAGACACCGAGAGAGAGAGGCAGAGAAAGAGAGAGAGGGAGCACAAGCAATGGGGTATTTCAGGAACAACACGTTTATATACCGCAGAGAAGAATAGGGATGAAATTATAGCTATGGATTATAGCTATGGTATTGTTACGATAACAGGCGTACCGTAACACGGGTACCCACCCCGACAACCATAATTACAGTCTGATTTAGCTGTGGTTTGTTCAATCCGCTCCCTCTGTGAAGAGCCCCATGGCATTTATAATATCAAGCGAACCCGCTGCAGGAATACATACCGCTCTCTATATACATACATATATATATATAAACTTACATCCTGTGTTAGTACGATAGTAGCATTGACAGGTACTCGGTTAACATGTAAATGAGGGCAAGCGTTTGAGGTTTCAGGGGTAACCTTGTCAGCCGAACGAGTCGTCTGATTGGCTGAGCGTTGGTGCGTACGTCGCCGGGTGGTGATTCGGTCCCGGTGGGTTTAGTGTTTAGAGTGGCCGGCACTCGCTGCATGATGTATGTGTTTATGTCATGGCCCGGCAAGCCAGAGGAATGACCCGGGACCGGAATGAATGAACCATTGTGGCTCTTATGAAGGAGAAAAAGGAGAAAAAATATAAGGAGGTGGAAGTAAAAACACGACACATCGCCCCGAGGCATCTTCCGTGTGCCTCGTTCCCAATTTCCAGCACCGACGAAAATAAACGACTATGTTGTCTAACGGTGTGTTGTCTCACATCGTATTTCTTTGCAACAAAAAAAGTAGCAGTCTAATCGTACTGTTTAGCAGACTCTTTCACTCTTTCAACGATAAGTGATTTGGGTTTCATTCAGCGAGGAGCAGGTAGGGGTGGTTGGGGCCCTCTTGATCAAGGATGCCTACAGGTAGACTGCAGACAAATGGGTTTAGAGTCGGCCCCATTACCTTTCGGCTGGGAGGCAAAGCGCCTAATGACTGAACCGTCGTCCTGCCACATAATCCGCCCCTCAATCATCCGACAAAAATACTAACAACGCATCAGCGTTGGGTTGGAATTAAAAATAAACCACAGGGTTTGTATCTATAATGCCTGTTTGTATTCCATTAGCGAAACATGATCTCAAAAATCAATCATCTTCTGTATGTACACAGCAGTCATTAGGCGGCGGGCCCCTCGCCCACCTTCCATATGCCAAAGGCTTCAAAGTGTGTATTTATACTCGGAAGAAAGCGCATTCATCATCTCACAGCTTGATTTCCTGATCAGCTTAAAGCGTCCCAGAGGTGATTCCTCCTTAAAGACATTAATCATGGAGTACTTATTACAGATGACCCCGCTCACATCAGGCTCACCCCATTTATCTTGGACCCCCCCCCCCCCGCCAATTGACACACACACACACACACACACACACACACACACACACACACACACACACGGTCAAGTACCTCCACCTGAACCAACCCCCATTCTCCACCCTACGGAGCGAAAGAGAGACCATCGAGAGTCTGTGTGTGCGTGAGAGAGAGAGAGAGAGAGAGAGAGAGAGAGAGATGTAGTCTGTTATCTGGGAGGGCAGGTCATGTGGAAGCTCATGTCGCATTGCTTTACAATGCAGTTCACAAGGGGAGCGTTTATAGGTTAATGATTTCACACACCCTGCTTAGCTTCTGATTTACAGTTTGTTTTCATTGTGTACACTGCGTGTTTTAATCAAGTCCTTTGGGGACCGATGCTCCACCATAAAACACTTCTTATTTTTTAAGGTAATTAAACAAAAGACAGAAGGCAGTGAGTGATATGAACAACAACAATGTATGTCAATACAGACCTGTTAAACATATCAGAAGAATAGTTATTTTGAAGGAATCACTTGAATCGTTTTCGGATGCGCTGTTTATACTCGTAGCAACTTCTAATAGTCTTCCTTTTAAAAGTAAAGAGAGTGTGAGGAGAGGGGGAAAGGTGCTGAGATAGGTAGAACACAGAGTACAGAGAGAGAGAGAGACAGGTAGAAGAACAGAAAGACACATGAATTGAGAGAGCTCTAGATTGAGAGTGCAAAGACAGGGATAGAGCGCACCGCAGAGAGAGAGGAAGGGAGCGAGGGAGAGAAAGAGAGAAGATTGAGATAGAGAAAGAGACTACAGAGAGAGAGACAGAGAGAGAGAGAGAGAGAGAGAGAGGGAGAGAGAGATAACACAGAGAGAGTGACTCCAGAGTGACAGAGAGAGAGCGACAGGCAGCAGAGTGGGGGGAGAGGCATCAGTTGGGCCGTGTTGTGTTGTTGTAGTAGTAGTGTGCACCTCTCAGCTCCTCGGAGCGGGCAGTCATGGAGCTGATGAGGTAGAAGTGCCTCGGCATCTGGGGAGACGCAGGGTGAAATGGCGGTTATGGAGGTTCTTTAATATTAATGGGGGAACTCCCTCTTCTCCCCCCCTCCCATGCTGTAATTAGACATATTACCTGTTAGACACGCTGCTGTGTGCCAGGTTGTTTTTAACCCCTTCGCCGTCGCGGGGCAAATAGAAAGAAAAGTCAAAAGGAATTACATGCTGTCCGAGCAGTGGTGAGCATGCTATTAATGGCTGTACCGTGGCTAAAGACAGCGAAGACGGAGGGAGAAAAAAAGAAAAAACAAGAGAGAGAGAGATAGAGCGCGTTTTTTTTTTGTAGAGTAGTTATAAATATTTGATTGGTTTGGAGTACAAAAGGTTTGGTTAAAAATTTATAGGCCTCGTGGCTCACAGAGACAGTCGGAGATGTCGAGACGGTTCAATCTCTCTCACGCAGAATGTTTGGTCGGCCCGACGCACAGCCGCACATACACAGACATACACACACATACAAACACACACACACACACACACACACACACACACACACACACACACACACACACAGCCACACACACACACACACACACACACACACACACACACACACACACACACACACACACACACACACACACACACACACACACACAGACACAGACACAGACCGGCTGTATCTGCCTATCTATTTTGACGCCTGAACGAACTGTAGGAACCTAGTTCGTTGGTGTGGGTTTAAATTGACAGATCTTCCTGCGTCATGTTTTACTTTGCAGACGAGGACCATTACGGTAGTGTCTTAACACGCTTTTGATTTTCTCCTCCATGTGGTGGTTGCTAGCAGAAGCTGCAGTGCTAGCTTGAGCAACTTAAAATAGCTCCATTTGAAAATACTTATACGACCATTTGCTAATAGATTGTAGGTATAACCATGATCTACTATATGTGTTAAAATATCTATTAAAATATTTGTTTTTATTTATATATTTATCGATTGGTAACGGTCTCTGATTTGGATGTATCCTCATCTTGTCTCTCGGTGGTGTGGTCATTGTCTTAACACTATGGAGACCATAACCATTATATGATGCAACTAAGCGGAAACAGTGAATTGCCCTTCACAAAGTACATTCCTAGATAGCAAAATTACCATTTGTGTGAAACAGGAATCACCTTTTTCTTTACAGAAATAGGTCAAGCATCATCAGTGCCTTGTGCGCCAACCAGCTTTATTTAATTTGGTACATTTTATGGAGGAGGAAAGGATTTGAAAAAAAATGGACACGTGTGAAATCCTGACCCAAGACACATCCTTACAGAGGCCTTATGAAAAAAAAGAAGGAATGCAGTGCTACCCATCTTGTAGTGTTTCAATGCCTGTTGCACGCCCCCACATTTAACTCCATCAGTATGCAAAGCAATAGACAAGAGCCTCTCGGATCAACAGCCTTATGGGAATGGACTAGGGAGGGATTGAGGCCGTCAAAGTATCTTTCCCACATTTTAAGTAAACCCATCAGCTCTCATACTGCCAGGAGGTCACGTTTGTGCGTGCATGTGTGTGTGTGTGGGTGACTGTCTACGTGTTTTTGTGTGTGAAGGGATGTCAGATCAAAAAGACAGGGATATATACACTAGAGCTATCAGGAGGACTCAGTTCAATCAGAAGCCCATCATCCTGTAGGGTTCTGTTTGTGTGTTGTCTGTCTGTTGAGTTCACTGTGATCTAGTGATTGACCCAATTAGCCTGATCCACCACAGGATCTTTACTCCATTATTTGTTGGATTTCAAAATCTTTTAACCTATGAACCATGATATAGTTCATAGGGTAGAGCTTACAGTTGATAAAGGATAATCCTTTAAGTCTCAATGAAAATAATATTAACTTACTTCAAACTGTCTATTGAAATATTTAAACTCAGAACATGAGTTGCCGATGATACGATTTAAAAGAGACATTGTTGTTTTCTAAGATGCTTAGAAAACAACTACGATGCTTAGAACAAACAACAACAATGGAGGTTTACATTAGTTCCATTGGAATTCCATTGGTTCATAAAAAAGACTAATAACGTTGCTAATAACGTTATGAGTATGTTACCTTATAGGCATACAGTCCTCCTGTTGCATTTTGAAACAGAAACTATTCAAATGTTGCACTTCAATTATCCTAATTTTCCTCAAATTTCAAAGCAGGCTTATAGTAGATTTGGGAGGAAGACGTCATGCATTCGGAGGGATGTTTTTGTCTTCAAATTCCACGAGCTTCATGTGGCGGAGAAACAGATGTTACAGATGTTTAGGGGGAAGTGTGTTTTCCGCATTGATCGCAAGGATGGATTCTGTTGACCCAAACAATGGGGGGGCTCTGTGGCTTGTTTGAATACCTCTTTTTGGGAAACAATGGAACAATCTTTGGCAGATTGACAGGCAAACTATTCCTGAGCACGATGAAGAAATCCTTACGAATGTCAGCAATAACAAAACTGTGTCAGTGTCTATTTAAATGTACCTTGTTGAGGAAACAAAAAATAAATAAAATAAGTCATAACGTGTTTTGGTATTCATAATTGATAAGTGAATCCGTTTTTTGCATCGTCAATACTTTTAGCGTAACAGTGAGCTAGGCATATACTCCTGAATCTGCGGAAAAGTAAGCAGCCTTAGTGTGTCTGTGTGTGCGTGCGTGTGCGTGTTTGTGTCAGCCGACACTTTGCCAAATTACCTAAAATCCTCAGCTTTTCGTGACATTTCTTTAAAGGTATAATGAACCCGTATTTGATGAGTGGAGCCGAGGAGTCAGAGCGGACTGAGACGTGGTGAGGGTGTAGGTGTGCGTAGCGAGAGAGGCATCATGCTGGTGTCTCCCATGTGTGTGGCGGATGGCGGAAGGGAATGAGGGGGGGTCGGGGGAGAGGCGGGGGTAACCCTGCCAAGATGATGAAGAGTTCTCCTTTGTTGATTCCCCCCCTTAAGTGTCTCCCAGTCAGGAGTCATGCGAGAGCAAAGCGTACAGTGACACTTTGACTTGCAATCGAAGGGATGGGGGAGGGGGTGGATGGGTAATGGAGTCCATTGGTGAGGCTCCTCCCATTTAGTTTTTTTCCTCCGTCGGGTGTTTTTTTTTCAAATAGAAAATATATATAATTATGTTTTGATAGGAATACTTTTTATTTATTTTTCGCACTGGTAATGCCTTTTTCCCGTGAGCTGGCATTGTTGTCTTTCGGGGCTCGCTATGTGACAGTGTTTGTACACCGAGTCCTGGAGGGAAGCGATCGGCATTCAGTCGGAGACACAATGTGAATTCCTCCCTGGATTGGGGAAGCATCATTGTGGGAATGTGGTGTGGTGTTGGTGGGCGAGGGGGGGAGGGGAGATATTCTGCCAGTACGGTTGAAAAGTAAGACGGGGAAATAATGATTGATTCTCAGAACTTGAGCCTTGGGGGTGTTGGATATGTTGGAGCATAATGATCAATTTTTACACTGTTGTTGGGTACGTGCTATAACCATATACTGCTACTCTCTCTGGAACGACGGTGTTGCCATTTCAATGCACACACAGACATAGACAAACAGCGTCACATAGTGACACACTGTTATTTTAGAGCTTTGCACAGAAAATAAATAGGAGAATTTTGGCAATACTGTACGATGCATTTTTCTTGCGTCATACATGCAGATTTACAGTTGGCATGTGCTCTCATTTGACCTAATACTGTGTATAATGCAGGAAAGGAGCTGCCCAAAACAAAGACCCCCACCCCCCAAACAGCCCCCTCCTGGTTTCCAACAAATTGTTGGCTGCACTCCGATTGCCCATGGCATTGTTATGGTCTCGGACACGGAGCCAAAGATGAAAAAGGCCTTTTTGAAGAGACACTGTTGTAAAAAATGTATAACGCGATGTTTCTACAAAACGGTGCAAGGGATCCCTTCTGTCGAAATAGCATTCCTCTGCAAAAGAAGAGGGTAGGAGTTTCTCCTTTTCGGTGGTGTTGTGTCGGAAAACAATGCTCTTTTGTATATTACATTATACTGAAGGTTAATGAAAGGCAAAGGCCTCATTAAGATGCAACCTGTTCTCTTCAGTTGCAGAGGAGTGATAGTTTAAGCAAAGCTGTTCCAAAAACCATTCTGTGTGGAAACAACATTCTGCCAGTACGTCAAAGCACATCTGCGATCCTTTTTTATAATGATCATCAAGTTTTTTATAATGTTCATCAACACACCATCACACTTCCAGGCTATCGGGGGAGAGGAATTCGCCACCATTTGAACCCTTGCCCAGTCCTGAGAGTCACAGACTTAAGAGTGCTACCAGAGTACACGCTTGCAATACTGTATGTGTGAATGCCATGAGTGGCTGATGAGGAAGTTGGGAAAGAAAATTAGGATGGTTGGATGGTTTTGTTATGCAAGGAGGTGTTATAGAGACAGGTGTTATTTTAACAAGAAGCTGAACACAATCCTGTAGTGAGAGTCAGAAGCACATCACAGTCACCATCTGAGACAGACAGGGGGGTGAGTGTGATGGGCTGGCCATTAGGATAAACATAAATGAGCAGAATCCAAGTAAAAAACCTTTATAACACTGTGCTGTGCCTTCCTGCTCAGATCCAAAGACACATTGAGACTGACACAGCCGAGTTCCGATTGAACAGAAGGAGCGCTAATAAGATAACTTATATATACTGTATTAAAGTGTTTTTGACTGAGTTGAGATTGTGGACCTTACAATCAAATTTATTTTTCATTTTTCCTGATATGAAACAGGGTGTTGCAAGTTGGGAAGATGCAAGCAAAGTTACTTCAGGTGTAGAGCATTGCTCTACCTTCTTGCTACATCTAAATACAACACTGATTCCCAGGGGAACAAATTAGAAGCTGATGAGTAAAGGGGGGGGGGGGGGGGTATGATTGGGTCTGGTCAGAAATAATTAATCGGCGCTGCATTATTCACGTCTTAAAAAAGATATATAAAGCCCTTACTCAGCTCAAGATTGAAAAAATGTGTGTCAAAAGCAGGAATGGAGACACATACATACAAACAGAACAGGGAGACATATGTATCAACATACCAGGGACACAAACATTTATAAACATACGAGGGACACATACATGTATAAACATACCAGGGCCACATACATGTATAAACATATCAGGGACAAAGACAGAAACATACACACGCACACACACACACACACACACATAAACAGTGGCTTTCTGAGACAGAGGGATGGGATATCAAAAAGACTTTCAGCATGGTATCGAGAATAGTATTAGCAGTAACATTTAACGAAAGGCCTTGCTTGTTCCACAATGTCTCCAGTGTCCAAGTGAAAAAAAAAAGAAGGTGTACAAAAAGAGCAAACCTTAAAAAAGCCTTTCAAAAAAGAGCCAAAAACCTTGCCGTCTGTCTGGTGTTGTGACGCTCTCTCACAGTTGTCACCAGACCTCCACTGCGTCCCCTCAGACTGCATTAGTGTCAGTGTGGGCTCTGCTCCCTCCATTGTGTGTAATCATTGCTTTGTCTCGCGGGTGCTGACACACACCTCACTGCATGCAACTTCTTCCACGGTCCCAGTGCGCAACACACAGACACACGCATTTATTCAGACACATTTATACACACACACACACATTTAAATGCAGACACACAATTGCACACACATTAATATATATTCACACACACACACACACACACACACACACACACATACACACACACACATTAATATATATTCACACACACACACACACACACTCCTCCCGCCGTCTCTTGCACCAGTGAGCCACACAAGGCCTACACCTAAAGGGATTGCTGTCACACTGAAAAGGCCATGCTTTCCATGCCTGACAACTTGTGTATTTGTACCACCAGATGCAAATGTTCCCCCCTCTCCCCACACACAAACACACACACACACACACACACACAAACACACAATCACACACACCACACACACACACACACACACACACACACACACACACACACAGCACACACACAGCACACACACATACACACACAGCACTCACACACACACACACACAAGCACACACACACACACACACACACTCACACACAGACTGATATTGTTGTGTCAGTAAACGGCGGTGTGCTCCACCACTAAGTGGGTAGACATATCGCGGTCTCTTCCCCAGATAGGACGTCTTCAGTAGTCGTCCTTCGCGCCTGCTTCCAATGCGCTATTGTGATGATGCACAAAAGACTTTCTTTTTTCACGCTTTTATTTGTCCTCCTCGCCACACGATACTTGCTCAGAAGCCGTAGGGGGAGAAGTTTTTTCGCTCTGAGTTCTTGACTGAAAGAAAAGAAAAAGAAAAAAAGAAATTGCTGGCCTTGTTTTTTTTAACCTGGAAATAATCCCATGTTTGGTGGTTTGGTTTTTGACAGAAATATATTTGTTTTATGTGGATTAAAACGATATCGGGAAGAGATGTATTAAGCATTACCGCGATAGATCCGTTTCTGTCATCCTTCCGTGTTTCATCAGAAAACGTTTCCCTGGGTGTTACTTCGTTATGGATTTAAATTCAATTAGTTTCTGGAAAGTTGGCATGTGGAAATTATCACTTTGAAATGGTCCAGCTTTGTTATTTTCCTCATCTGATTGAGATTACCTCATTCCCCTTTAAACCTGTTCCAGTAGGACGTGTCACTCAAATTCTTGGTGTTTTTCATGATTCTGTGGCTCGGATTTTAATCAAACGGCGAAGGGAAATGAAGAGACCATATCTCCAAACCCACATTAGCATTTTAGCATCTCTACAATAGTTGCCAAGTTGAGCTTGTAGACTGTAGTCTACAAGATCCTTAGAAAAGGACAAGCTATCTGTGTTATGGATAAAATGTCCATTCATTCATATTTATTTTATTGTCTGATCTCCAACCCTTTGAAATGACCAATGCGATGGAATTTAACTCAGTAATAAATGCTTTCATTACTTGTTACTGCTCTGTTGTATAAATTGTAATATTCATAATAAGCCGACCATCAATTAAATGCAAATTATTTTGCCAACAACATACTCTAAAGTGACTGACACTGCATCCAGGAACATGCCTAGATGTTGGGTGAAGACACACCCTAGGCACTATACTCTATCTTCCCCTGCTACACTATGGAATTGCGGTTTATGTGTTTGATTATTTTAATATTACAGTGGATCTGATAAGTTGATGTTCCTTGAATTTGCCGACCTGCTTAGGTGCAAACCACCTTTCAAGCACATGCTGGAACAGAAGTAACTTCTGTCCAAGAAAATTGCATCATTCATCATAGGAACATCATAGGAACACCATAGGACCATCAGGTTGACTGGTTGGTTGGTTGCATTGCTTTCTGCTTCTCCTGCTGAGGCCAGGGTCAAAATGGGGCCAGATGTGGTTGACTCCACATGCAAGCTTGGCCTCTGGCAATAGTGTGCATAGCTTAAAATGTTTCCTGTCCCTGTCACAGTATTGAGATTACTGTTTGCATCAGCACTCAATGGATTACTTATGAGTGGAAATTGTACACTGATCAATTCTACTAGAAGCTTTTCAGCGCTACAATGCAAATTCACACACCAAGAGGTATGCCTGTATAGCTGTCATTGTGAGTTGAATATTTATAGACATCGTATACGCATATGATTGAATAAAATTTGTTTCACTACTTCTGGTTCTCATCAGTCCTGTAAACCACCAACTGAAACTACTATAGTACAACAACATAATAGCATATGAAAGGACAGCATCGGAGATAGCCCAGTTGTCCTTGAAAATGAATAACCATCATTACTGAATGTCTGAAGCAATGCAGTTTCACAATGTAGGGATCAAATCCTATGGTCTTTCACACCTTTTCCTTTTTGTGATGATCTCAATAAGAAGGAATTCAGCTTGGATAAGCAAAGATTCTTCTATTTTTTCTGTCTTCCAGGAAAATGTGAACAAAAGGTCAGAAAGATTAATTGAACGTATTCGCTTTTTTGTTCTACCACAGTAAGGGATGCCTTGTGTCTATTTTATGCTAAAGTTGAGGATGTGCCAAGGGAGGAGAAAAGAAAGTATGCTGTCTTCTGACACCTGGATGATTTCAAGGACATGTCATACATAAAGCCTTAATACCTGTGGGATACACTTCCTCCCACCCCCATCCACCTCAAGACACTTTAATAGTATAGGTAGAACAAGGTGTATCTGACACCCCTCCCCCCACCAGCTACACTTTGCTTTTAATTAATTGTGAAGACTATGATTCTTGCATACTTACACGCACAGTTTCTAAATAGGTAGCAGAGAGCAAAGGGAGCCATATGGTGCTGTCTGACATGAGGAAATTAGGCCACCAATGTTGTCTATATATTGTCACGGCCACGGCCACCTGCTTTGTTTTGCTTCCGCGAGGCTGAGCTAGTTGCGACACCACCACCGCCACTAGTACTCCATCCTATTCCGTCGCAACTTTACACCGTAATGAGAATAATAGCCGCATGAAACAAACTTGGTAACCCCCTCGGATTCACCTCCGGACCCCTCGGAGGCGACGCGTGAGGAGCGCTGGTATTGTCAGTCAAGTGTAGGTGGCAGCGCTCCAGTGAATTTTAAAGTTGTTTGGTTTTAAAAGGAGCCGCAACGGGGGTTTGTTCCTGGCTACTCGTGGTGCTCATACAGATGGTTAAACTGGGCAACGCCATGCCGTTTTTTTTATTTTTTGTCCTTGACTTTGGGAGATTACGAGGGGTAATGCCAAAGCCCACACACAGTGGGAAACTCATACCACTTTCAAGCGGCTTCCAAATTTTATTTGTATTTATTTATTTTTTAACCCGAGCTCCTGCTCCTCAGAAACTCGCCTCTTTTTCTTTTTATATATTTTTTATATAGTTTTATGCTGAACTAACAGTTACAGTCACCGGGGTTACCCGGAACATGGGACCACCTGGATGCATTCTTGGTGCATTGTCATAATGAGCTCCTCTTATCATTTACCACACATACATTTGAGCGAGTTGCAAAAAAAAGAAAGAAATATGAAAAAACAGAAAACTCTGCTGCAAGTTTAAACTACCTCATCGGTCTGGGAGGGGTGGTGTGGGTGGGGGGTGTTGGGGGTACTGAGGTCACATTACAAGCTGCCAGGTTTTCTACCTACGAGGCACATTAAAGCAGACACCACAACAACAACCGACTGTCTCCCCCACACTCTCTCCGAGGCATTTTAGTTTTTGTTTAAATAATGGTTTCAATTTTTTTGATCTGTGGACTCAGCAAGCCTCTGTGGTTCCGTTGATCCGCACTGGACCAAACTGCCACGCTCGTTTGGCAGACCACTCTAAGGCTACAGCTGCTGTGTGTGTGTGTGAGAATGTGTGTGTGTGTGTGTGTGTGTGTGATTGTGTGCGTGTGTGTATGTGTGTGTGTGTTTGTGTGTGGTGTGTATGTTTGTGTGTGAGTGAGTGTGTATGTATGTGATTGCGTCTGTGCGTGCGTATGTGTGTGTGTGTGTGATTGCGTGTGTGCGTGAGTGTCTGCGTGTGTGTGTGCGTTTGTGTGTGTGTGTGTAGCTACGGAGACTGTCCTCTGTCTCATAGGCTTGTCCTTGACTTGTTTGATGCCAGGATGGACTGCCAGGGCCACGCACCACCAAGCCTATTTATTTTTTTTAGCTTTTAAAGGACACACCTAACACACACAGAAAAGCTATTAATATGCATTAGGGTGGGGGGGGTTTGGGGTGGAAATTGTCTATCTGTGAATGAGGTTAGTGGTGACGGCCTTGCATATGCTTATTGAAGCAATCAGAATGGAAATTGCCACATATTTTCATATGCAACAATAACCAACATTTTAACAAAAGGTTGCTTTCGGTTTGTGGTTAAGGTTCGTGGACAATATGTTTATGTACTCTCCATTCCCAGAAAATGTTTGAAAACATTTTTGGTCCTGGAGGGATGTGAGTGGGGATGTGTGGAGGAGTGGCAGTGGTGTTGATGGTGGGGTGTCGGTGGTGATGGAAGTGGAGGTGGTGGAGGTGTTGGCGGTGAGGGTGACGATGGTTGAAGAAGCAGTGGTGGTAATAGTAGTGGTGATGGCGGCAGCAGTGGTGGTGGTGGTGATGGTGGATAAGGTGATGGCGGTGGTGGTGGTGTTTATTTTGGCGGTGGTGGTGATGGTTAATAGCAGTGAGATGGTGGAGGGGATAGTGACAGTGGAGTTGATGGTGGTGGTGGTGATAGCGTTTTTTTAAACTTTTTTAAACTTTTTTCTTGCAGCCCAAGGAAAGATAAACTATGCGTTGTGTGTGTTGCCCTAGAGCAGCAGGCATGTGTTATAAGCCGGACGCGTGTGCTGCTGTTTTTCTTTGTAGGGGTTCACCCGCGACGAGAGCGGCAATGAAGTGTTATGACAATCACGTTTCGATTACTTGTGAGAAAACCGTAGCCGTGGCACTCTCAGCGTATCGCACCTTCACTCGTTTCAGGGGCGTCATTTCTTTTAGGAACACTGAGTCACGCTGATCATTTAAAAGCAGGACCTCCAAATGATTGCGCCTGCCGACCGACCGGTCGACTCAGAGGATTCGTCTTTCAACAGCACAACCCACATTTTGTTCCACTTCCCCGGACACACATGTGCTTACGTCGATGTCAAGAGAACATTCTTCTCGCTGACGGAAAGCAGACTTGTCTTTCCGTGACATTTCGTTTTTGTTTTCTTCTTTTTCTGTTTTTTTTTTTGTGGGGGGGGAGGGGAGGGGTGTTTCAAATTAATGTTTCAGCACCGTGATAAACTCTCAACAAGGTTGCATGGCTTCACTGATTAACAGTGGAGTGAACTGTCAGGTCCGCTTGGCAACAACTCATAGGGTACACCCACACTCTTCCCACCCCCAGGCTCTATCTTTCAGCACTGGGGAGAGGGATGACGGTTGGTGTGTGGTGAGTGTTTGGGTGGGGAGGGGGGGGGGCATGCTCACAACATAGGGTTTTATTACCTGGGAAATGAATGATCTCTTGGAAGAAGAGATGCAATGGATGCGCCATCTGCAAGAAATCACTCTGGGAAGAGGAGAGAAGCCATCGTAGCAGCTCTGTAACCGTCTAATCAGCCACAGCTCTCATGTAGAAGTGAATCAGTGAGTTATTTCAGTTTAATCTGTTTTTGGTGTAAACAAACAAAGACAAGTCGGCTGTGATTGAGGACGTTTTTCCAATTTATGTTTATAATTTCAGGATTTGTGTGTCCTTTCCGGATCTGTTTCTGTCTTCTCAATGATATGTCTATTACAGATTGTATAAAACAAGGAATATAATACATAATACATACATTTATAAATAGTCAAATAATTTAAGGAATACCTGCTTGTTAAATTTGCGCAATTCTGCTGACATTTTTCGTATTTGAAAATACTTCTATAAATAAATTTGACGTAGTAAAAGTAAAAAAAGAGAAAGCAGAACCGTTGATGAGATGCAGGCCTAGTTTCTATGGCATGGCAGAGACAGTTGAAGACAATTGGCTGAGAGAGTGGAAGACTTAACCAATGGAATCGCTAGGGTTTTGTCTCTTGGTGTTCACACGGGCCAATCGTGAATCCAGAGGCTCATGCACCCCCTGTTGCAAGGTTTTAGGATTTTCTTCTCACTGCCGTTGCTCAGGCTTCGCCATATGGGGACTCTTAGGGCCAGATTATGACCAAAAATACCACAGATTCCACAAGGCCATAAGGCAGGAGTTTAGTGTGCAGTAGGACCGTGTGGTCACGATTTGCCCACACCGTGAAGCAGGCTTTGGGAGATGTGTGTGGAAGCTCTGAGAAATGAATGGATGGAATTTAACGCATTTGCACTGTTGGTGAAATGTGTCCATCGAGATTTGAAAGGATTATTACCAAACCATGGAACAATGGTGAAGGGCTTTGACTCTAAATGTCTACTGTTACTGTAACTGTAAATTGGATTTGGACATTTTGAAAGACTTTTGACACCCAATGAATTTTTCTAGAAGGTAAAAAAAATAGTTTGAGGAATTTAATCTGATCATAATATATTAAATTGATTATTAACACACTTTTTTCATATTTTACAGGTAAAGGAAATATAAAACTGTAGGCTTAGACTAGAATAAACCTCGGGCTCAATAAACCAGTGCTGATAACCTTACCACCCTTAGCAATCCCACCTCTATGGTATGCCCCAAAAATATTCCCCCGTTTTACATATTCCCAACACTCATTCCCCCAATCCATGTTTTCCTTTTTGCCAACCTGCTACCTGCAGGCAGCGACTAGGGGACCTCGCTCATATTTTCGCACTGTACAACATCTCTCTTCCAAAACCGGGGAGGCCGATGAACAGAGCAGGTCCCCACCCCCTCCGACCCGACCCAAACCCAAAGACCCCGGGACCCTCTCCTTTGTGGGGCAAACAAACGTAGGTGACTGGGAGCCGAGCTCTGAATAGTTAATTCCCCTCCGCAGTAGGACTGTTTGCTAAACAGTGGGGTCCTCGGCAGTTCACTTTTTCTGCACCACTGCCACTGCACCCTTGGGGAGAGACAAGTGTACGCTTCAGTCAGACTTAAGATGTGCCTTCTGCTCTTAGAGCTAAGAGAGAGAGAGAGAGAGAGAGAGAGAGAGAGAGAGAGAGAGAGAGAGAGAGAGAGAGAGAGAGAGAGAGAGAGAGAGACACACACACACACACACACACACACACACACACACACATACAGTGTGCAGATATCGGAAGGAGAGGGGTAGGGGGAAGTTTTTCTTTTGCCTTTTCAGCAGAGCGAAGAGAGAAAAAGCACATAGTACAAAAAAAGGGAAGCAAACAACCATCTCAGTAGTGCGCCCCTCCTTTAAAAGACGACTATTTATCGTTCGGAATATGACCGTGTTATTTTTTTATTACATTTGTTTGACAATGCACACAACAAGAGACAACGTTTTGCTAGTGTTAACGGCCCTACACGCCCGCTCACACTCACACACACGCGCTGATAAACCACCAACAAACAAAAATAAATAAAAAAAAGATGCATTTAGTTTTAGAGTCTAAATGTAGCTCCCTCCCATTTTCTCTGAAGCACCACTCCCCACCTCCGGTATACGGTGGTCTTTCATCATGCATAGAGGAATAATATATTGCCGGGTGATGCGCCACAGCCAGCCTCTGCTGGCAGTGTGTGTGACAGCCACTTTGATCTCACCGTGAGGGGTTGAAGCTCCGGGAGAAATTATCAATGAGGTGGGGATAGAGAGCACAGGTTCTGGAGAGCTGGCTGTGCCTCTGTGTGTGTGTGTGTGTGTGTGTGTGTGTGTGTGTGTGTGTGTGTGTGTGTGTGTGTGTGTAGGTGTAGGTGTGTGTGGGTGTGTGTGGGAGCGGGGGGACTATGTGCGTTTTTTGTGGAAGGGGTGTGTGTGTGTGTGTGTGAATATGCGTCTAGTATGGGTGAAGTATGTGTGGGTGCACATGTGTGCAAGAGGTGTAGGTGGGTGTAGGGGTAAGGGGGGATAATTATTATTGGCCTATCCAATTAGACATGATGAGACATTTATTATTCAGGGCTACTGGCTGCAGCTCCACGTCTGTGTGTGTGTGCGTGTGTTTGTATGTGTGTGTGTGTGTGTGCGTATGTGTGTGTGTGTGTCTGTGTGTGGGTGGGTGTGTGTGTGTGTCTATGTGTTTGTGTGTATTTGTGCGTCTGTGTATTTGTGTGTGTGTGTGTGTCTGTGTGTGGGTGTGTGTGTGTGTGTGTGTGTCTATGTGTTTGTGTGTGTGTGTGTGTGTGTGTGTGTATTTGTGTGTCTGTGTATTTGTGTGTGTGTGTGTGAACAAGATTAATAAATAATTACTATGCAAAAAAAAAAAACACCTGTCAGAATATTTATACAAACTCTCTTCTCTTTATGGTATTCGTCCATTGTGACCAGTTCCAAAAAGTTCCCAGATGAATCGTGAAATATTTCCAACTTTAATGGCAGGAATTCCAGAGCAGCCACTTTCATTGGATACCCCTTCACTCTATTTTAAGCAAGAGGGCAGTGCAGGACTCCCAACATTGGAACGCATCCACTCTGATGCATTTCACTCTTGATGTTCAGGATGCTCTGTGAATACCTCTTTGTGTATCTATACGCGTGGGCGCAAATTGATTTCTTAGAAAACACTATTTGTTTGTATTCGTACAGTACATAGTATTTTTTTGTCATCATAAAGCCATTCTTTAATTGTTGTATGCTGTATATATAATGTACTCCAAGACATTAAATTCTGACATCAAATATGCTTTGATAAATAATAAGAAAATTGTATTTAAAATACATTAGGTAAATATACTTCCAAATGTAGTCCAATAATAAAAATAGCAAGCATATTTAGTGCTATTACTATCAAGCCATAAATAACTATGTTATGTTACAATTTGTGTCATGATTATCACTACAACAGTTACAATCTCCTTCTATTAATCAAAATAGTGACATTAAAAGTCCAATTGAAAGTGGGTGTAAACTGATTTAATGTAATGACCGAAAGGGGATGAGAGGATGGAACAAAAATGAATGCTTATCCGAAGCACCTCAGACAAGATGGTGGTAGCGTAAAGCCCCCTCTTAATGAAGACTATGGAAAGGCATAATGAAGCTGAACAAGCCGAATACATTTGTCGGATCCACCTAGACAATGTGCCTGTCGTAGGGCCGTCATGGCTCAGAATAGCCTGGGTCCTACAGTCTTGTGCAGTGCTGATGACCTGTACAAAGTTCCCCCATAAATATCTCTAGATGTGTTAAAAGTGTACAGAGAGTGAGTCCAGATGAACGACACACATCTGGTCTTTGTCGAAATAAATGATAATTTTTTCACGATGGAAAACAAAGCGAAGAGCCAAGCAAAGTGCATTAATCCCCTTGCACTGTGCAACGTCCCAGACGCTGGGATTACCCTAGTGTGGAAAAAAAACACAGTAGAGTAATGAAGACGTATTAGCCTATAGAAACATTATCAGTGGCAGCAAGTGAGCGGGTCTGTTTCTATTGTGGAGGGGGTTCAGAGACAGAACGCCCGAGCCTAACATCTTTTGGTTTCTTGATTTTTTACACTCCAGCCCTGATCTCATCTCAGTGGCATGAAGGGGGAGCTGTGGATCCTCCTGTCCGACCAGGGCTCTCTCTCTCACTCTCTATACACACACACACACACACACTCTCTCTTGCTTCTCTCTCTCTCGCATACACACACTCACTCTGTCTCTCTTCCTGTCTCTCTCTCATTCTCTTTTGTTAATGTGTGTGTGTGTGAGAGAGCTCTCTCTCTATACACACACACACACACTCTCTCACGCTCTTTCTCTCGCCTTAAAACAAGCACACACTCTGTCACTCTTCCTGTCTCTCTCGCTTTCTCTCTCTCTCATGTGTGTTTGTGTGTGTGTGTAGGCGTGTGTGTGAGCTCTCTCACACACACACAAACACACACACACGCTCTCTCTCCAGCCCTCTCCGTATGAGTATGTGTGTGTGCGTGTGTGTGTGTGTGTGTGTGTGTGTGTGTGTGTGTGTGTGTGTGTGTGTGTGTATATATGGCACATTTTCTCACACTGTTCCAGCGCTGCTGCGCCACATTGATTTAAATAAATCTGTTGATGGGGATGGGGGGAGGAGGGAGAATGCTGCTGGGCGTGATATAATCGATGTAAATTCCCAGGCAGCACACCCCGACAAATAAGACATGGCTGTTTTATGAGGCTCTCCTGTGCTACAGAGACCAACTGTTTTACCCCCCCGCCCCCCAACCTTTGTCCGAGTTCTACCCCTATCTGGTTTATCTTTTCTTTTCTCTCTCTCTCTCTCTCTCTCTCTCTCTCTCTCTCTCTCTCTCTCTCCCCCCCCCACTACTGCCTGACATCCCCAGCTCCCCCCGCCCTCTGGAAATGGCAAAAGGTCAATAAGTGGAGAAAGATTTTCTTTTGGTGCTTCAGCACAAAAACACAACTACAGTGCTGAGGTACCCACAGGAAGGGGGCAGATATAATGAATTTTTGAACACATTAATGCTTCCTCATAACTTTTTCAGCAGAATATTTGCTGTGATAATCATCTGCTTTAGATAATCGATTTAAACTTGCGATGTAAACTATTTAACTTTTTTTTAGTGTTTATTCAAATGTATCCGTTATAAGCAATCCATAATTGTACATAAGTGTTTTAAATACAATCTTTTAATGAAACTAATACTATCATTTATTTATTTTAATTAACCTTTGGAAATGTCTCGTTACAAAATCAGCCGGCGAGTAACCCAAAGTTCAACAATACAGTTGTTTTTGCAACGGTAATCTAAAATAGAGCAGTAAGTGAGCCAACATGTTGAGCAGTAGAAGGCTCTTTCTACCCCCGCCAGGCTGACCCTTACATTTCAGCTTAGCTTCAAACTTGAACTTGGTCAAGCGGTCTGCCTCCTAACAAGAAGAGCGGGTCAGCCCGTGTATGTAAATCCACGACATGTGTGAGGGAAATAAAAGGCACGGGCGATTTTGGAAATGGCTGTGTGATGAAAGGGAAAGAACCCCCCCCCCCCCCCCCCTCACAAAAAAATGATTAATGTGGTGTTCAGGTACACAGAAGATTGAGTGATCCTGTCATTGCACCATATGGTACCAATTTATTCCGGCGAGCAAAAGGCGAACTGAGTTGAGGGGGGTACTCACTGCGGTGCCTGCAGTACACTCCCAAATATACGTGTGCACCAGTTTGTTAAAAAAAAAAACTAGAACCCACAGAAAACTCTGGGCTAATCCTAAAAAACGGAATAAACGTACACCTTTCAATCTTGTGTGCTGTACGCAAATACCAGTTTGATTTGTCTGTGAAAAGATAATTTGACAACGATGTTCATGTTGCCAGTACAGACTTAGGACAGCACAATAATACATAACAGTTGGGTGAGAACTTCTTTGACTAGTTGTTCCAATAATATTTTATATGTCTTTGTGTGTGTGTGTGTGTGTGTGTGTGTGTGTGTGTGTGTTTACCTAGGAAAATAACCTAGGTCGTATTTAGTAGACAATGCTATGACCCTTAAGGGATTTGTAAATTGCTAAAAATGTTAAAACTAGGGTGAATGTAGGTGGATTCAAATAAAACATTTATAATGTGAGTGTGTGTGTGTGTGTGTGTGTGTGTGTGTGTGTGTGTGTGTGTGTGTATGTGTGTCTGTGTGTGTGTGTGTTAAGCCGCGAGTGTGTGTGTTAAGTACCTAATATGATAATTATTGAAAACTATTAGGGACATTGCACAAATGTCCGTTTAATTTCTGTTCTTATAATGGGAAAAAATTCCTACAATTATTCCATCTTTGTGCATCACTAGCTCTCTAAATTATTTTCGCAAAAAATGCTTTGTGCTAAATTTGATTTAATGGTACACCTTAACAAGGTATTAAATGTGTGGAATATTGTAAAGTGCATCAACAAAATGTAATATAAAAATACGTACATAGGTGTGTGTGTGTGTGTGTGTGTGTGTGTGTGTGTATGTGCTTGCATTTAGGCCTACTTGTGTTTGTGTGTGTGTGTGTGTGTGTGTGTGTGTGTGTGTGTGCATGTACACGTGTGTACATGCACTGTACAGCCGGTGTGCCTGCCTTGTGTACACCTCCAATACAACCTCAAACATGTCTGTCAACTTCCCTCGGCTACCTATCTACAATGGTGATTGCGAGAAGAAAATAAAGAAAGAAAAAAAAAGGGGGGGCAGGGAGTGTGTGTTGCAAATGCAGATGGTTATTGACAGAATGGGAAATGGGTAGCAACGCTGGACTGTACTCCCAGTTTTGCTTTGCCTCCTTCTTGTTATTTGTGCCATTGCCCCCGCAGGGCACGCTGTCAGGAGCAGATAAACCTTTTCATGAGCTGCACTGAATTGGCTCCTATTATCCAAGGTGTGGAGTTGCTCGATGGTGGTGGTGCTGGTGGGAAGAACACCTTATCCCTCGCCTATCAGTCCACCAGTCACTCTCTCTCTCTCTCTCGCTCTCGCTCTCTCTCTCTCTCTCTCTCTCCCTCTCTACCTGGAATGCCGAGCCACCAGGTCCCAACCCTGCTCATTACTACCCCTCTATTTCCCAATACAATTTGTTTCTAATACATACGCTTATGACAGGGAAGGCCAACAGCGTTCATAACTAAATGTACAATGCACATATGCCCAGAAATTTATTTGCATTGCATGCCTCAACCCCCCCCCGGAAAAAAAATATCTAGAATATCCCCATAACGCCAAGCATGGAAATACATAAAAAAAGATTTGCTTATGGAGGCAGAATGCCAGCTACCATAAACCTTAAATTTGCAATCAGGGAATAGAAACCAATGGAATCTTTGCTGAGGCTCTCTTGTGGCTTTTCCCCCCGTGCTCCCAGTCTTTCGTCTGTGATTGCGAAAGCATCGCATCGTCCCGACATTGTTTGCCTAAAACGTTAACATTCTTAGTGCTCCAGTCGAGGGGTTTATAGCGGTCGTGTTCAAAAGGGGAAAAACTTCCGTGTGCCGAGAGCCGAGAGCCAGAGCTGTGGTTGCGTGTATTTACCAGAAAAAGGAGGCTTTGCTCATTGAAATGGACAGAGACGTAGCTACTCCCATAATTATGTTTAACACTTGATGTCAATTATCCAGACAGGATAAACATTTCTTTTCCCCTTTAAATTTGTTTAAAGAGGTGACTCGTCAAAATGGGGTCTATATTTAATTTTTCCAACAAGAAGGGTTGTAGGCCTACTATTTACTATTTCCTGAATGCAAATGTGGGAAACCTACCATTCCTTCCAACCAGACTGCAGATAAGATTGGTCAAATAAAGACACAAGTCATGAATTTTACCTTGCATTATGAACAAAATAGTATTGAAAGCAATTGAAACCATTGTGAACATTATCCAATATATATATATATTCATAACATCTGTGCATGGTGTTTTTCCTCTAATGTGAGCATGTCTGTGATTATGAGATATAGCTGTTTAACATCGTCAATAGCCATGAAATAGCGATGATCACGGATTACATAAAATTACCAATTCCTCTGCGTTATTGTGGGTCATAAGTGAGAATAACCCTTACCATGTGAAAACGATACTAGCTGCAGAAAAACATCCCAAGCCAATCCTCCTCTTAATGTGCAATCCACAAATTCAGAAAATCCCTAATTGGATAATCCAAATTGTTTGAACCATACTGGCTCTTCTCAGTAACTACAGTTTTCAAGGTGGACCAACTCAAACAACTGATAAATAGCTGATTTGATTTGGCAGAACAAAATGCGGAAAAAATAAGAAATATGAAAGGTACAAATTAGAGACAAAATAAACTATATACATTGTTTGTGTGAATGTTTTTTAGTTCGTTTAGGGAAGACAGACCTTACACGCCTGAGAGGAAGTAGATTCATACAAATATGTAAAATAAATAAAGTACAGCCATATTTCATGCACTGACAGATGTATTGTCAAAAGAACAGGAATTAAAGCAGTATATGTTGTAAGTTGTTGTTGTTGGCTCTTACATGCAGAGACACTGTCAGAAGTATTACGCATTAACACTCAAACAAAATAATCTGCCCTAACAATATAATCAATATCGGCAGTCAAACGCACACAGAGCCGAACAAAGTAAGAGTCGTAAATGACAATTTAACTGAAGAACAAACAATATGGGAAGCCCTATTGCTGACAGGTATCCAGTTGGTTCGATAATAATATTAACTGCCTGAAAGAAGCAGAGGTAATATAATCCACATCCGTCATCAGCTTCTGTGTTTGAGCCTTTGATCAGCTAATTCTTGTGTGAGTGTTTGTAATTATACCACGACACGTTTATGCTTGGTTTATGGAATTGTTGTCAAAACATGAGGCATACGGCTGTGGAATCTCTTAAGCCTTTCTGGGTAATGACTTTGGGACAAAGTTCGTATTTTTTTTATATATATATATAAATAAATTACCTGAAATAGTTGAGTTAATAACATGCCGGTCGTTTTAGCACCTTGAAATGATCTTGATTTCTCAGGAATCTAAAACCAAACAAACCAACAAATGCTTTAGCGCTTTGGCTCATCTTCTGAAATGGTCAAAGTCTTGCATTGAAAATGACTGGCTGGGCTCCAAGATAATGTTTACCACAAACGCTGTGGCATTTTTTTTTGAAATCCAAAGTAATAAGAAAATTGAGCCAGAAAAGTACCTTTTCTAATGCAGGCTATTCACTTAAAAAAGAAAAGAAAATAAACTATTTCCTATTAAATGTATGTTTTTTGTGCCAGATAATATTTTAGGTAAAGATTTTTCCGGTGCTTGGTTTTTTGATATTAAAATAATATAGTCAGAGTGTGTAAATGAAGGAAAAAAATGCATTTTAACTATGTAACTTTCTGAAGATAGACCTTCATGAGAAACAAAATCTGAATTGTTCAAGGATGCTATCTCAAACTATTCCCTTAGCATCATTGTGAAACATAAACATCTGACATAAAAGCATAAATATTTGTTTCATTGTTTAAGACCAGTGGTTCTATTCCTGATATCGGTGTCAATAGTAATTCAAGAGATTTTGGATTCCACACCATAAAAGGGGAGGGTTAGGCACTGTGACAGTGAATCTCTCCCTCAAGCCAAGTGTCTAATGACTCTGTTTATGTGGAGTATGGAACAAATAGAGCCAAAGATGGATGCCTGATTTACTGTAGCACTGTCTGTGGAATTTTGGACTGCTTAAAGCAAGTTAACAAAGCCATCTGTTTGGGCCTATGAGCCGTGGCTGATTAATATATCCACGGAATGAAAATGTCACAGTGGAACTTAAGTCAAGAGCAATGCATCAACACCTACTTGATTATTCCACTAGTTCAAAAGACTTAACTTCCCCCCCCCCCCCGCTAAAAAGTAAAAGTCATTACGAGGGAACAGGTCGTTACGAGGATCTGAGGTGTCATGGGGGGCATTTGTTCCAAGTTGAAAAAAATTACAGTTAGTTAGCAAGCACTGTGTAAATACACCCGTTTTCTACCGGGCCATTGTAAGGTAGTTTTAATCTTATTAGCATTTAGATGAGCATGCTCACTGACATATTGCTCCGGACACAAGATAAAAACAAGGATGAAATCGTTGACTTTGTACAAAACCACTCACAACCGCTCCGATAAAACGCAGCCGGATTTACCTACACGGCGCATCCATGCAATTTGAATTATTTCAATTCAATTTAACTGCATTTTCCCGCCCTTTCAAGCACCAAAACAACATTCAAAGTACTCAGCGACTTTCTATTTGGACTAATAATCCAGAAAACAGATTTCCCTCTCAGACCAGTAAGACAAGCGTCATTGATAGTTAAAGGAAGACATTAGCATGAGTCGGTGGTTAATGGCATTGTTTAATGGTGTGTTCACTTTGTTAATATGGCTGACAACACAGACACATTATGCTCGCAACTTTGAGTTGTTTTGAGTTCAACATGCAAGCACTTTAAAGTGGGCCTATATGTTTACTGTTGTTGTCTTTTTAAGGCATTTAAGGCACTAATTCAAACCGTTCTATTTTTAAAAATAAAGTATAATCAGAGAGATCAAAAGTAGAACGGAAGAGCCTTGAAGTGGATAGATTGAGCTGAGTGAGAACATTAAGTAAAACATCCGTATTCATATTAGCTCTGAAGCCATTGATAAGGGGCTTAACGTTTCCCTCTGTCCCTGAGTTTTAACTACTCTGTTTAATAGAAAACAAATGGGGGGAGCGAGAGTGTGCTTGTGTCTCAAACGGACCGAGGGAAGAACACAGCAGAAATGCATTCGGAAGGCACCGGAATCCTCTAAGGTAAACCTTTGAGATAGTTAGCATAATCTGTCCAGGATGAGTTCACTTCCCAACGGTTAATTAACAGATCCTCTGTCAATGATCGAATGTTCATGGTTGAAATGGTCTGCAGTCGGCGTTGGAAAATATATAAACGTGTCTGACAACACTGTCTACTTCCTGATTACCAGCCCTTTCTATGGCCATCAGAGACATTGTGTTTCTCACATTGCTTTTCAATCATGGTTCAATATGACTAGTCCTAATTGTAGGCTAAGAGACTCCAATGCAGCGCCCTTTAGTTTAGTTTTATAATTATTTATTTTTTTGCGTATTCAGATCCTCTTTAAAAAGCACAGTGCACTCAACCTTGAGATGGTGATCAATAATTCAGACACATCATCGTCTCATGCTTTAGCTGTCTCAAATTGTGAAGACTGTGTGTGTGTGTGTGTGTGTGTGTGTGTGTGTGTGTGTGTGTGTGTGTGTGTGTGTGTGTGTGTGTGTGTTTGTGTGTGTGTGTGTGTGTGTGTGTGTGTGTGTGTGTGTGTGTGTGTGTGTGTCTATCCATGGGATAATATTGCACTGTGTCACATCCACCACCTCACTGTCACTGGACAGAGGTTATGCGGCTAGCCTCGATGGATAAAGGCTGAACTAAGGACACATTCTTTAATGATCTACAGTCCATTATCGCTATCATGGAGTAAAGCCCCCCAAAATCTATTTATAGAAATCAATGCACAGTAAACTACTGTGCATCTTTCTCTTCAAATACAAATACATCAGATACATGTCATTACAGAGAAGGTAGGGCTGCGGTCGACTGCAGACATTGGGGTTCCAACCAGAACCTTTTGTCTGCGAGCGAGAAACCCTGACAACTAGACTATCCTGCACATGTCTGGCTGGGAGAGATTTCTGATGCCTTGCTGCTCCTCTTACTGTGCAATCACAAATACACTTTCCTGAATCAATTTACACTCAAATACCCGAGATGCTATAGTTGGACATATTACTCTGAGCCAACGGCTTTAAGAAGGAGCTATAGCTATTTCATATTGACTCTTACTATATTGAACAGTGAATAACATTGTCAACCGAGTTAAAAATTGTGTCACGTTTGAAACTGGTGATATTTACTTCCAAATAAAAAAAAATTAAAAGGGAAGTGCAGGGTTATATTATAGATTATTATTATTCTAATCCCCACTAACTAGAAAGGATTTTAATAAAACTTTAATTTCCCTTGTTTTGCCAACAATGACTTTATCCTTTGGATCATAATACAAATTAATTTTCAACCAATTTGGGTTGTCTATCCTTAATTTGTAGCACAAGATTGTTTCCCACTTTTTTTTTTATCATCGTGCAAGCTTGTAATGTTCATTAGCATTCTGATATTGGTGCACTTTTGAGCCAAGAATATTTCACTGATGTAATGCAATCACATGTATAGCTCTCTCTCTCTGAGAAGTTTGGCTTCAGTTACAAGCTCTTAGCACTCCAGAAAAAGTGGTGTACTTGCCTCTTCTTCTACTCTGTCCAGCACTTGCAGCAGCAGAACCAGTCTGTTGTCTCAGAAACTCCAGTAGTATATGGAAAAAAAACAAAAAACAATTAATTTATGTACATGCATATTCATGAGGAATTTTAAGGTGGGAATTATTTGTGTGTAATACAGTGTCACAAAACTGGCCTTCAAACTTTGGAATGTTTGCTGGGGGATGATAAACACAACATTAAGTAGATTACATTGAATGTAAACACACTTTATGTTGGGCACTGAATCCAAAAGGGAATAATGTATCTTTGTCTATTCCACAATCTTGTTTAGTCTCCTTGAAACTAAACCATGCTTAACATGAGTAGTCACGCCACAATAATGCCATCCTGTTACACTGTGGAAATTTTTCTTTTTTTTTTGCTTCCCTTGGGCTAATGTTTGGATGGCGGAGTGAAAAATTGCCATGATTTCTGACCAATGAATCGTGTTACACTTGCTTTACTGCATTTCATTAATAATCTGCCCGCCAAAGGTAATTAGCGCAGGTGTTTACACATATTTCTACCATCAGGGTGCACAGTAGGATCACAGTTGGCTGAGTGAGTTTAAGGTTATTAAATTAGGCCCAAGGTAAGCCGATAAAAGATGCTTCACTCGAGCAGGTAGGAGTGATAACATGTTTTGCAATTTATCATCGGAAAAAAATCCTAAAAATGTATAATAAAACAATTCATTATTAAAAGTAAGATCCTATGCATTCCCAGTTGCAGCGTCCTGAACGTGTATTGCGGCTGTATGTCTGAGTCACGTGGTCAGTAGCCTAATAATATCAAACCCATTCCTAAAACATGACTGAGGTTGTGCTTAAAAAGACGACATGTTTCAGTGACTCAACCTCGACACCGTCGCAGTGCAGAGAAAGGAGTGAGAAAGAAGAGAGAGAAGGAGGAAAGAAAGAAAGCAACAGAGAGTAAGACAGATCAATTAGCCTAAACTTCCTTTCTGAGTTTGTCATGAGTGATGTAATACGACTTTGATGTGAGGCATACCTGGTCTGAATGGGAGGCCGACGTGCAATTGGACTTCTAAACAGGATTAACACATGATGAGGTAGCGATTTGTTGAGAGTATTTATAATCTTCTTTGATCAGAAAGATTTAAACATTTAAACAATGGTTTTACAAGTGTATCCCCAATCGTTTTTTCTCTAGGCCTACCTCTAGCATGGAGTTCTGAGCCACCAAGCCAGTGCATTATCATACAACGTCCTTTTAAAGGACTGTATATGATAGCACAATGTGTGATAACGATAATGTGCTGGGTTTCTGGGTCACAAATGGAGTCACTGGCATGGAGTAGGCATATTCCAAACCACTAGCTTCATTGCTTGTTTGGGATAAGCAGTGTATTGACCATGTTTAGTGTGTAATATGAAGTAATGTCCACTCTTTTTCCTATTATGAAGAACCTTCCAGTTATGAAAACGCACACGTTTTGTTCAATAACGGATAAAACCGTTATTCACTCACCTCGTTGAGGCTTATTTCCAAGGCTGGCGCCAACCTGCGTTGCAGAGCGTCCTGAATGACCCGTGGTGCGTTCAGAGCGGCGGTAAAAAAAAAAAATCACAATATGGCTTCTCAACGTTGCGTTTAAAGTCAACAAGTTGTCGCAGCAGCCCCGATGAGGTGCTCCAGGTTACTCAAATAGTTTTGTATCTCACCGCATTTGCGCTTGTTGTTAATACTGACGGGTCACTTTAGAGACATACAATGCATCATTGACTAGCCCTGGAGGCGTTGGCGAAATTAAACATTGAAAGTCAGTGAGCTAGAAAGGCGGGCACACAGGTGTCAGTTATATTTATTAGTTATGCCATCATGGCACTCCCGAAACTGTCATTCAAACGTTTGCCATACAAAGGAGGAATAAGTAGGCTAACACTTTTGAAAACTTAATATTATTGAGTTCTTTCAGCCCATACAAATGTAGGCCTATAAATGTCCAATAGGTAGGAGTACACTTCCATGCCAATCACCAAAAGTTAAATAACAGCTAAGTTTCAATCTTGTACCATGTCCAGTTTTATTGAGTTGTTAACCTCATAAAAAACAGCGAGGTCTACTAATGTTTTATCAGTTCCTGGCACTAGTTGAAGTACACCCCAAAGGCATAGCTGTCTGTTTCACAGTAAACCCACTAAACAGACGTAACCGGTGGCTCCTCCGTTGATATCCTCTGTGTCACAGCCAATCAACTTTGTGGCATTGAAAGTGATTCATAGCTTACAGATGCAAGGGACAAGATAAAAAAATATATTTAGATATTTAGAGGAGGAGGGCGAAAGAGTTGTTGATTACAGTGATTTTCTCTTTCTTTGTGCAATATGCCTTATGATCATGTTTTCATCTGGGAATTGCTTGGTGTTAAATGGCAGATTGCTCATTTTCTGAACATTAAAAAAAAACACTGTGTGATCACAGATGGGAAAACTGGACGTCTCTTCTGGTCAGACGACAGACTCTGTTGGATCGTAAAGAATCCTGATAGCTTGTTATTTATTCATTCATTCCTTTATTTTTTTATTTCTTCAGAATCAAACACATTGCAATGACACTTCTTGTGTATAAGCACGTCAATGACAAATTAGACTATCAAATTATATATATATTTTGAACAATAATAAATATGGTTCAGATGCTTGTATACAGAGTGAAGTGTGTTTTGAATGGTCTCAGCCTCACTTGTTTCAGCGTCCGCTAAAGGACGAAACATGAATTGAAATATAGTAGTTATAATAGTGGGTGCAATTTAGTATGGAGGAATGCCATTCAATAGTGATCATTATAGAAGGTATGTCTTGTAAGTTTTATCTGTTATTTTTATTATATTAAATCTGAGGCTAGTTATTAAAAAAAAAAACACTAAAAGGACCACAAAAAATCTAAACCAGGTATGTGAAATGATTGACATCCCAAGAATACCTCAGTAATTACAGTTTGAGATGTAAGCTGCCTTCTCTTTCTGTACGTCCATCGCTGCCATCAGATTGCTGCTTGTGGAAAGCCTCTGCACCACTGAGCACAAACTTTAATTAGAACAGTGTGTTTTTTGAAGTTCGACTGGTCATTATCTGGCCAACAGAACGAGGACATTTTTCAGATTTTACAGGGAGAATGTGGACTCCCAGCCCCAGCAGATATGAATCAAATAGTCACACAGATGGTTGCATTTGATTCCAGAAATTATCGAGTCTCCCTTGACACAGCTGCGAAGCCTTCTCTCACCTTCTTAATAGCACTGTGAAATTACTTGCTAGTATATTCTGGGGGAAAAAATAATTTCATTTATGGAAGTCTGTCCAACACCATGATACACTCATCATGCCCTTATTAAATCTTATCAGCAGCTTATAATTTAATTTGATTAAATATTGTATTGATGGTAAAAATAATTGTCGAACAGCTAAATGCTTAAAATACCCCAATATCTCTTGTTATATGCATGTGTATCTCTGTGCATATGTAAAAAAAAATGTGGGTAATATTGTGTATTCTATTCCTTATTATCCGATTCCCCTCTAAAAGATACTCTATATTTAGGAACTTTATTTAAACTAGAATAAAATTTAGACTTTTACTCTGTAGCTCTTGACTTTCTATGTGGTACTATGTAGGTAATCAATAGTGGCAGCGGGGAGAAGAGCACCCTTGCAATGTTTGACAGTTTCTTCTGTTGGACTGCCTCAAATTATAACAGTCAAAACTATCACAGAACAATTTGTAAATCTGTTGAGGGGCAATAACACCTGTATGTTGGCACGAACTTCACTCTATGTCCCTTCCTGTGGCTCCTTCTGTTTTCTTACAATCGCTAGGGAAAATCCCTCGCAGATATCATAAGACGTATACCTCTCGATGAGATGGTATATATCATTTTAGTTTATTAAGGAACAATATTGGCCGCTTCCATCAAAGCAGTCGTACTTAATACTAGCATTACTCAGTTGTAGCTTACGGTGGTCAAACGTATGGCTTCATCCCAGGACATGATCAGACCGACGAGTTAGATTTTTGTCTTGCAGCTATATTCCTGATTATTTATAATAAATACCGGCAAATTGCTCTCATAGAATCCCATTAGGCACTCAAGTTGAGTAGAAAAGGAAATGAGAAAAGCTGGAAAATGGACGATATTTCTGTGGAATCAGACTGCTGCAGCTTTAATGACCCAGATGGGAGCTGAGGTTTAATTGAGATTTGTAGGATTACACGTGGCGTAAGCAACACACGTAGAGGTAGTTTAAATGTCTTTTAGCATACATTTTCTTATGTTTAAAATATATAAAATGGTTTGGCCTCACACCAGCTCTGCCTGCTATTAAAATGGCAGCGATTTTGAAATGTGTGGTAAAAATCGAAATGTTGCAAGATTGATGAATTGATTGATCATTTGATATATCCGTCAATTTTATATAATTCCTATTTAAATTGTATTTTTTTTCTTTGTAGAGCAATTATTGTTTAAGAGCAGAAGGGTGAGTTGTGTTACCAAGCTGAGTTAGGAGTACACAGCACCATGGGATGTCAAACTATTCCACTTATGAGATGCATAAAATTTGCTTTGGAATAAGGTGTAAGCTGGTTTACACCCAGATGGTTGCTTGCTATGTTGTACGGAGTCAAATTGAACAGAACAAAGTGTTGTTTAACTGTCTCCCCTGCAGTGCTAAAATAATGACCCGCCTTTGTTATTGCTTCTGCCTTGCTCATCTCTCTCCCTTTCTCTCTCTCTCTCCCTCTCTTGCTGTCTGTCTCTCGCTGTCTGTCCTTCTCTGTTTCTGTCTTTCTGTTTTGCTCTCTCTCTCTCTTTCTCTCTCAATGTCCAATCTCTCTACCTTGTGTCTCTTTTTTGCTATCAGTTTCACTCTCTCGCTCTGCCTCGCTCTACCATTTTTATATTTTTAGCTAATGCAGGCATGCAGCACAGCAGGGAAAATAGTGCTGTAGCTGGCGAAACAAGAGTATAAATGATTAAAATAGCATTACTAATGAATCTAAAGACATTATGTAAATGGAGGGAGCCCACGTTAAATCTATCAGTGTCCCTTTTTTTGTGCACTTTTTTTCTCACTTTTCTGTGCATATTTAAAGCACCTCCTAATAGTGTGGGTAATGACAGTATGCCAAGATGTAGGGAAAGGTGTGGCAATATGTTTGAGGTGTTACTGTCATAGGGTTCATACAATTATATTATATTTATACATATGGTTTCTATAGCCCCTTACTTAATATTTATATAGTATATTAACAAGATTTGGGTTTTCATGGAGAAGCAGGTTTTGTTGTGTCTTAAACATGTTGTAATTTACCAAAGTCTGTTAAGCAATGGAAAATGGAACAACTGCTGTAAAGTATAGGCAAATATACAATAAATAAAAGTGAAGTAAAGTGTCTTCTGGCACTTGGTTGTGGAAGGGTGTACAAACCAAACTGCCTTCGTCAGACTTTAGATTTGGTGAGTTTGCTGGAAGATTGCATTGAATAATTAAAAAAAGAACAACAGCAACCATAAACTCAAGGTCACAGACGACAAGCTTGACTACCACCTCTACCGCCACCTCGTTATTTGGTGTTGGAAGTAGCGTCTGCAGATGGTACGGGATGTCTTGGTTTAATTTGGGTTTGAACGAGACATTTAACGTCACCCATCCCTTGTTACGTTAAATGCCGTCTCCACTCGTGGAGCCACGCTCATCAGCACTTTGTGGCTGCTTTCCGCCCGTCTGTGAAATGTGAGCTAATTATCATGACACTGAGCAAGAATGTCACCGCTGATCACCTAAAAAATGTTTAATTACTCCTCTCTCCGAGCAACATTGTCGGTTGGCGAAAGAGTGATTAAATATGATGAGGCGCAACCAAACATAGCCAGCGACTGACGTAGAGCACCACCCCACTCCCCACCCCCCCTGCCCCTGTGATCTTTCATAATATTACATCATTTCCCCGGGGGATGATAGCACTGCGTGCACGCCATAACACCATAACACCATAATTTCCTCTAAACGAGTAAATCCGTCTTGGAGACATATCAGTGCATTTTCCCCTTTTAATCAGTGACCGTCGTTGGCAGCGTTTGTATGCAGTGGCCTTAGAAAAAAAAAGTTCTGGCTTTCAACTGTGACAAGACAACGGGAAAGAAGGAAAGGAAAAAGAGAAGATGCTCAGCCATTAGGGCCCCCAGTTTTTCTCTCATTTTGACACAGACTCTGACCTCCTGTAATATGAAATCACTGAATCAACAGTACCCAGTTTATCTTAGTTACCGCCTCGTAATCTCTGGCAATGGCCACTTTGTGTGGCCTGTCCTTCAAATGTCTGTGGATCAGGCGGAGCTCGCTCTCGCTCTCCCTCTCTCTCTCTCTCTCTCTCTCTCTCTCTCTCTCTCTCTCTCTCCTTGCTTTCACTTTCTATCTTCTCTATCTCTGTCTCTCCCTCTCGTGGTTTCATCTGGGTTACACCATCGCGCCGACCATCGTCCGACTGGCTGACTGTCCATGACACATCTATCCTTATCCCCCACTCCGCTATCGTAACAAAATAAATAAAAAAAAATGCTGGGGGCCCTCCTTGGCTCCTCTGGTTAGTCAAACTGTGATTAATGTCTTCATGGTCTGGTCAAAGTGTCGATATCTTCAACAGCTGGGCCCATCTGTCATGTTTCCCAGCGACGGCACCCTTGAACACAACTCCGGTCCTATAAGCGGGGGCATCCATCACGGCGGTAAACAGAGACGTCTCGGGTGAGCAGCCCCTAACACTTTTCAACTTATACCATAACAGACTAGCAATCATCTTGCGTTGTGTTGTGCCATAGGCTAATGTGGAGTATCAACGTGTCGCCCAGGACCCTGCCGCATCCGCCACCGCTGGGAGATATAGGCATCTGGCCTCCTTGGAGCAGGGTAACAAACCCCTCATGACAAGCTGTCTAATGGCTCACTTTTGTGTGTTGAGTTTTCTGTTTGTAAAGCTGTGAAAGTGACTAAATTCGGGCCAATTGACTTCATCAAGACCAACAAAATAATTTGAGAAATATGGGAATATATAGAAACATGGTTGTGGTGTGTGTTTGTATGTGTGTGTGTGTGTGTGTGTGTGTGTGTGTGTGTGTGTGTGTGTGTGTGTGTGTGTCTGTCTGTATGCTTGCCTATGTGTGTATGTGTGTTGGTACAAGTGTGTGTGTTTCTCTGTGTGTGTGTGTATATATTACTTCCTTACAGCGTCGTTTCATCATAAGCATTGCGAACATATTGATTTCCGGCTCATAACGTTTACACCCGTGTGTAAAATGATTGCGATCCTAATGATGATGATACCTCGCGATAAGTCCTTCCAAGCCTTTTCCTCTTGGGGGCAGTAGAATCAGCCCTTGCAGCTTCCTCAGTGGCTTCTGGAGGACTGATCTGCCATATTTCCAGAGATAAACATGGCAGGGTTGGGGCCGAAGGCCAGCTTACTGGGGATCAACCTCTTCCTTGTCGCCGGGTCACCTTTTTAACTCCTATTTCCTCCTTCTCCTCCTTCTCATTCTCTTTTTCTATCTTCCATCTCAGACTTTTTGATGTTAGATATAAGAGCTATATGTTGAGTGTATGCCATAGCCTTCCGTCAGGATTTTACCTATGTATGACACTATTAAAATTTTGTACCACTACCCCACTCGTTTCTGACCAATAAACAGGAGATCTCTTCCCTGATTGGTTCGGGGACATTATCATGCCTGTCAATCACAGCCTCGGGAATACAACACTAGTCAGCAGTGGAGAAACTCAGGGAGGGAGCAAGCAGAGAGGGAGGAATGCTTTTTCGGAAGCATATTTTAAAAATCCTGCTCTCTTCTGCTCTTTCTCTATGCAACTCTCAAATCGCACCAACCGCACCTTTAATGTTTTTCTCTTTTTTATGTTTCTTGGCAGATCCTGTTTCTATAGTTCAGAGCTGGCCATGCAGCAGAGGAATGATCACTCGTGGCTAAGGTAACATTGCCAAGTTACACTGTTGGTTTGCTAGAAATCTGTTGGATATGGCACTGGGTTGCAGGGTGGTAGGTGAGCAAGAGGCCAGGATGGTGTAGTGCCTATGGGTGTCTGGACTCAAAAGCCAGTTACTGTTCCTGGAGGTTTCTTTGTGCAAGATGCCCTCACCTTAGATGACATGTGTCCGAATTCCTTTTGGAGCTGCTTTGAATGAAAGTGTCTCCTGAATTACTAAATAGTAAGGTGAATCTTGGTTGAAAAAACCGCATGTGTTTTTTATCATCAAGAAAGGTGACGTGTTTGTTAAAGTTTGCACGATTGTTTTCAATGAGGCCGTTTCATGTGTTTAAAGATGAGACAGAACGCGGACGCTTTGTCACCAGAAGCAAGCTTGTGTTGGTACATCGAGACAGGAAACGCCACAATGTGACTTTATTGTTAGCAAAACAACAGTTTCATATGTGGTCATATCTTCATTATTGCATTATTTGGATTTGTCCTACAGCATACCACATGGCCGTTGCAAGAACAAAAAAAAGCTATATTAAATAAAGGAAGCATAATCGATTGCAGGCTTTTCCCTAAATTGAAGCAAGGCTGTGTTTATGTCCCCCCCTTTGAAACCTAAGCACAAGTTGCCACATATTTAGTGGTTCAAGGGGCTAATTGCATCAGCACCTTTATGTAGAAAGTCAGTGAGTTATGAAGCCGTAATGCGAAACAGAATTCCTCTTCAAATGAGAGTTGTTCCTGTAATTTATTCCCTCCTTCTCTAAAATAATTACTATTAATAAACTTTTGTTTTATGTACTTGGTCTAAGCAGAGAGGCCCATTTCAAACAGCCGGATGCATACCTTTTTCGGTTTAAGGAATGAGGCAAAAAAGAGCCATTTGTGGGGTAATATTATGTATTTTTCTAAGGTGGAAACAAATACCCCCCAGTAGTCTCTGGTCAAGAGCAGTGGGTAATCAGCTACTATAATTCCACAGAGCACTTTGCCCCGAGCTAAACATAATACTTCCTGCACTTAACCGAATCCATTTTAACCTCCCAATAGTCATGGCATGTGCGTTACTTATTGCGCTAACGTCCGAAAATGTCACAAAAAAAATTCTGCAAAACATACATTGGCTTTGGCCGTTGGAATTACCACAGGAATAAAAAATAGGCACCTGGGACTCTATGGTATGCATGGTATACTATGGTCGCACACCGGAATTACATAATACATGATTATATTTAACCTTTATTATCTCTGTGTGAATATCCAGCTCTAAATGTCAATATTAGCATTCCATACTTATACTTACTCCCTGCATCATTTAATTTCCACTCGTCTCCTTCTTTGCAATGTTATTATTATCACATGTCTGGAGGTTAGTCAATACAGCCTATCGCCGTTCCATCGTTTGCTATTAGCATGGAAGCTCTGCTTGGTGATGCTGAGGCTTTGTTTTTCATGCTCCACATAGTCTGGGTGCTGACTGGGGTGAACTCGGATAATTATGCACTGCTCGGAGCCACAGGTCTGCGCGTTACTGTGAGGACTCATGGAAACATCGTTTGTCATGCGTGTTTGGGGTGATTTGGTGGAGGGGTTGTGTAGATGGGGAAAGGGGCGTTGTGGATTATTTAGCACATCAGAGGATTCCTCTCCACAGACAGAGGAAGTCTGATGTAGTAGTAGCTGCATGAACATGAGGTCCTGGGTTGGTGTTTGGATTACGCCTGGTGTTTTTATTATTCCTGGTAGGTTCCTCTGACCCTTTCAGGTGTGACTGGACCACATCTAGGGGGACGCTATCTCCACTCCGGCAGACGAATGTTAGTGTGAAAGCCAGTTTTCAACTCTTTCATCACAGGTTGTTCAAACCGCATCTTTACCACATCTACACAATTGACCACAGCCAGATTTCTAAGCACAAAATGAAAAAATTCCACTGCATTTTATTTTTCTTGCGCAACCCACACACACCCAGCTCATTGTTTTTTCATCCTCCCTCCTGTTTGTTTCGCACACAATTTAACGACTGCCCTCTTAAGCGGGCGTGAGTCCGTGTCTTAGCAGCAGGGGGGAAGCAGGCTTGCTGGTAGTCGAGGTGGTGGTGTATCTTTGGCCCCACAACTCGCACAACATGCCGGCGGATGAAGCGCCCTCCCGGCTAACAGCATGCGTCGCCCCCCTCGTCGTTACATCACTCCCCATGTAGCCGCGTGCACGACACTCCTAATTAGAGGGTCCTTGTAGCTCAGTGTCAAAACACAGGCCTTAGCGACATCCACTGACCACATTACACCACGTAACATGTTTTTCTTTTCTCCACCCCCCTCCCCTCTCGCACACATAGGTATAAAGCATCGTAAGGGCGTGTATTAGTATGCACACGCTCTGTAATTGACACTTTTTTGTACTTGCTTTATGTCTTTTGGCCGTGAACCCGGGCGTTGCTCGCAGCCCTCTGTCCACCGTGCCGGTGGTGATTACGCCGTTAGCCGGATGTACTTCCTCCCCAGACAATGGGCTCTTCTTCTGCCCCGGTGCAGATGATAGGGTTGCAATATCAAAGGCAAATGAGATGGCTGCCAATTAGGGAGGGCTTCCAGGTGCATTTTAATGCAAACTCGCACCATTAACTGCACCCTGTAGCGGATCTATTCAAAGACACGTTATATAGCGTCGTAGACTTCAAGGAAGGAAGAAAAAGTAAAAAGGAGAAAAAGTATTTCGGCAGAACAATGACGGAGTTCGTCTTGAGTTGCGTCGTGGGGAGCTGAGAGCTCTAACTTTGATTTGAGATCCTGGTAAATGTTTTAAGCATACAGTTCATTTGCGTGTAACCTTGTATTTCTGTGTAGCGCTCAAAGTAGACCCAATTGAATGGAATAATCCCTTTTTCTCCTTGCATTCTGGGTCGACTCCAGTTCAAACAATGGAGAAACAATGAGCCACCATGAAGTGATGTGGGCAGCCCCCCCGCGCTCCCATGGGGGCACAAAGGGCTTTTTCTTTCTTTCTATTTTTTGACAGCTTCTACCCATACTGTCGCACCAAAGGCAATGAAACACAGCCAGAGACAAAGCCACTCTCTCACCTCTCAACCGACTGTTGCGTGAGCCCCTTTGAACAACGCATACAACATATTGACCTTGATTGGTATAATACATGAATTAGAATGCAGTTTGTTTGGGTTTCATTGTGGGAAAGAACTAAAAACAGTCTCCAAATATATCCAAATTAATTGGAACTTGATGCGAAGCCTTGAAATTATCTTTATTTTGGTGTCAACACATTTTATTTTAACTTGCCCATTAAATACATGAACTCCACTTCAATAAGAAACCGGTTGACAAAAGTCGAAGAAAAAAGCTAGTTTATTTTTATCATTTTTTCTTTGTACTTCCCTGATCCTGTACAGAGACACAGTGGTAGAACCAGAGTGGCCTCTGAACCAAAAATCGTCCAATATTATTCAAACCAGCCGGGGCGAATGGAGGGAAAAAGCAGAGAGAAGACGCAGACTGCTGTAAATCTAGAAGCTCTACCTCTGTGATTGCTTTGGCCACCGTGGAATAAAGATTAGAAGAAATCACTAATCACAGCGGATGTCATTAGCATATTGCCAATACGGGAATGTGAGAGCGAAAAAAGCGGAATTGCCTTATAATATCGGTTGAAGAACCAAATCAATGCATGTATGGATGCACACAGCTGCCTGACAAACAGACATATTCAGTACCCCAACTTGGGTAAAGGAAGTGTCTAAAAATGACGTTTATTTTTTTTTCAATGTTTTTGTCTGATTCACTCAATGATGCACTTGATCTTTCTGTCAAATTCTATCTTTTGATCAACTTTTGCAGCTGGGCTGCCCTGCTTCACTTTGAATCATCAACAGAGCTTGAAGTGGCCACTCATATCTGGTTAAGTATTAGCTTAGTTGGTGGGGGGGGGGGGGGGGGGGGGATGGGGAAATTAGTCAAATTCTTTTAACTTTTCAAACAAACATAATACCGTCAAACGTGATAAATCTGAATTCATTACGAGCACGAGAAATAGCTTGGCACTGCATATCGGGTTCATTTCTGAAACTCTTTGTATACGTTTATTCAACTCTTACTGCTTCTCAGTGTTTCATCAAAGTGGATATACAATATTTGAACACACTATCTTTAACAAGTCTGGGGAATGTATGCTAAAACGCATCTGGAATGCATCATTTTCTACCAGCAATTCTATTTACAATTATTTAGAAAATTTGTTTGCCACCTCGGAACAGCATATTTTTTAAGAAACTATAGAAGTTTTAGAATTGAATAAATTATCCAACTCACTTTTTGTACTTTGTCATATTAGCCAACAAATCATTGTAGTGGGCATATTATTGCGGTTAATTATTTCAGTTTGTGTAATGCATATCCTGAACGAGGTCTTGACTCCATGATTTGAGAGTCCCAGCAGTAGAGCAGACTTGGCAGGCTGATTATTCGTCGCTTTGGCTTTGCCAAATTTCTGTGTAACTGATGTGTGTTTAACTCACATCAAATACATGCGGTTACCGAAGGACATATGTTGGAATAGACCTCATAATGTTGTGGATAAAGAAATTACTCAGCGGGTCAGAAAGTTTGAGTTATTATCTATCACAGGGCCTGTAAAATGGCCCTAGACTAGAGTAAAACAAATGTTAAACTTGATCCTCTTGGACAGGTTTTACTTATTTTTATTTTTTGAGGTGCAATTCTGGCCGAAAACAAACTAGTTTTATCGGGTTGCCTAGCAGATGGTTCAGCGGGGGAGAAAAAAGGAATATGAACACAATACAAACATTTTTGTTGCATTGAACATTTTCCTCCATTGGATTTTGCAGGGCAGATTGTGATCATTTCTCAAAGTGTCCAACGGCTTTGTCTGAGCGCGATCTGTTGAATCTGTCTTGCCGCTAATAAACTGCCATTATTCCTTCCAACAACACTGCGATCATTAATAATGCCTCTGTCAGATGCTCATTCTCCTCTGTGAAAATAGAAAATATCATTAATTACATTTTCTGTCACGACACTGACAGCCTGGCGATTGTTTCCAATGGTGTCTTCCCACCTAGTGACCACCTATTCTTTACTGTCTCAATGGGTATGTCCAGCAGGCGGGGGGCCAACAAAAGCCATTGGAGATCCCCCCATACACCGCACACCCCTCCTCCCACAAACGCATTAGTCATCCAGGGAACGCTCAAATGTCTAATATAATGTCTACTTCATTTAACTGGAGATCAGGCTGAAGAATATCAATCAAGATCCTGTTGGTTGAATTTCTTTTTTGATTATCCGATAGAGTTGTTTGTTGTTCACAACTGAAATGTCCTCAGAGGAGAAACGTATTTGCTTGGTGAATTGACAAAAGGAAAAGAAGAGCAAAACAGTATGTTTGTGGCTACTTGTTAATTCTGTGGAGGACTTCGGAGCAGTACATCCCTGAACATTGCATAAGGATCCTGTTTCTTGTTGAACGCTCCTCAAATAAAACAAATTGTTTGAAAAGAGGGAACTAGTTGGAAAAAAGTGAATTATCCAACATTGTCCATGCTGTGTTTCAATGAAGAGGCTCTATTTAGAAAGTTATAGTTTCACATTATTTCAGTGGAGACTACTACCTGATGCAAACGGCACTATCCACTAGTTCCTAAGCTTTATGTGCTACTAGTAGTATCCGTGTGGTTAGGGTAAATGGCAATGCTATGCTGTAAATACCATGAGTGGTTGAATGCAAAGTCATTCAGTGTGTATTCAGTTGAAAGGGTTTCTTTAAACTTGCTTGACTTGATTCGATGTTTGGTCTGCAATGACTGAGGACACCAACAGAGCAGTCACAGCCAATTACACTGGATGCCATTTTGATTACTTTGCATTATTCATCACAGTGGAGGCAGGACATTAAATGGATAAACTTAACTAAAACATGCTTAAGACTCAAATGCAAACAAAAAAACGCTACACCATTGAATCGAGTGCGCTGCATAACCAGCAGCTGTTTTCTCAGACCCTCGGAAGGCGTTGTCAAGACACCGCAAGATAAATGAAATGATGAACAAATTATAACCACCAGACGCACAGGATTCGGCGGCAGAGATGATTTGGAATTGATCAATTGGAGTGAGTTTCTTTGCTTCATATAGGCTGAAGATAGGATAGAGACACACCCCAATTGATCAATTTGAGTGAGTTTCTTTGCTTCATATAGGCTGAAGATAGGATAGAGACACACCACCACTCCCCCTACATGTGTTCAGACAAGGCTCGAGTGATAGCATTAATGTATCATCTGCCGGAGCCAGACGCCCTGGCTTCCTGTGAACTAGGAAGTTACCAGAGACAAATGACTTTTAGAGAGAGCGGATGACTGCGTCCCTTTCAACCTTCTTCCCTATCGCAGACGGAGACAGAAACAGCGATGTTGGGAGAGAAAGAGACAGACAGGAAAGAGACAGAGAGAGAGAGAGAGAGAGAGAGAGAGAGAGAGAGAGGGAGGGCGGGTATGACTGCAGCCGTGTGTTGCCTAGCCAAGACGAATGGACGCATCTCACTTCAGTCAGTGGAGAGCGTGGTCTTTTCGTAACAAGAGGCAGTAGGTAAAAGGAAGTGTTGCTATGGCGAAGAGGTTGAGTATGTGTCATGTCTTGTGTCACTGGCACCTCTTTGTTTGAACTGCTCTGTTTTATGAAGCTGCAAGTAGTATCATCTTATTTTTGTTAAAAAAGGGAACCCACAAATGATGCACATTGGCATTCCGAGGTTAAATTGATTCAATATGAATCAATTTCATGAATCGCACAACCGGTTTATTTTAAACATGGCCAAAAATAATGATTTGCTTCTAGTCCTAAATTTAGCCAATCGTGTCGTACGCATCGGCAAACACTGTTTAGCTATTCATTACAGGATGTTTGGCCCACACAAGCAGGAACTGCTGAGGTGGCAGGATTTCTCTATTATTGCATATCATTACATGAATAAAATATGTGTCTGATTACATGCAAAAGTTTGTTCAACAATTTTCCAATTTAGGCTTTGTTTAGTGAGACGGAGGAAGTCTAAGCGAGATGGTTTTGTCAATATCCTGGGAAATAATGCTCCTATGACCTGGGTTTTATTAAATTGAAGAATTGCCTAAAAATTAACATCTCTTTCAAAAGACGAAATATTTCCTTCTCTTTGTACCGCACAGTCTTTGAACTTGACTCTGGCTTCTAAATGTTCATTTATGGGTCGTTTTTCGTGATTCAAAAGTACAAAACAAGAAACTTTCAGCACAACGTGAGCAAGAATGCACCTCCAATCTTTTATCTGTCCCTGTACCCTACAACCTGTATGTACCCACCCAGAGACTATCAAGGTCCTACATTTTCTCATTTTTATTACTTTTTTTTTTGATCTCATACACTCTGGTCATTTCCTCGCACACAGAGAAGACCCCCGGTGCTGTGAAAATCATTTATGACTTCCTATAGTCTGGACCGTCCCTGGGGGGGTCCGGGGCCCGGTAGGGTGTCATGGGAATGCAGATGAGCCCTCAGAGGAGAGGAGAGAGGGGCTCTTTTATTTTTGGATAGAGACTACTGATGATTTTTCCCCTTTCCCTGTGAGCGCCGACCCCCCCGGGGAGACCGTTTATCCTGATCTCCCGATCACAGGTGATTCAAGGTGCACAGCGCCACCCCTCGCCCTCCGCCCACCCCATAAATATTCAGACCATTGCTGTATAAATTGTCAGCTCAAGTGCAAAAATGTTGCACTTCATGTGCCCAGAATTGAGATTGGGATTGCTTTTGATGTAAATATACAAGTAGCGAGAACAAGGACCTCCCACTAATCTTGGATGTAAATGGCGTTTCACAGCGCGAGGGGGGGGCACCATAGCCGGCAGAGGTCGTGAACGACAAACAAGGTGGGGGTGCCTCCGCTGTGTTCTTGGTTAAGCGACGTGCGGTTTCAGTCCGATACAAGATGAATACATTGGGTGGATCTCTTCACCACTCATCTCCTCAGTTCTAGAACCTTCTATGATAATCGTCGGTTGGAAATGAAGTGTGTCACGTTGGGTGTTTTATAGAGTAGTGTACAGCGAGTTGGAACAACTTCCTACAGCCTTGGGAAAATAGTTTTGCTTTGAACGCCAACTTATTCGGCCATTGAGTTTGTTGCTATTAAAGATAACATGAAAGAATATTTTAAAACGATAATAATTATGTACAAATATATATTTGTTATTATTATATTTTGCATCATTCACTTGAGTGAACCTAACAGTCACGTGATTAAACAGGTCCCGACAAAATATTAAAACATTTCAAACGTACACGACGAGACAACCACTTAGGTCGTTGTCTGTATTGAAACGTGAGACGTACAGTATTCCAAATGCAATTTCTCTGGAGATTTGAAAACATAGCAACACATGAATCCATCAATCCAAAATAGATTTCTGGCCCTGGAAAGGGCGTTGTTGAAGCATGGATTAACCCCTCTCCACCGGAGTGTACAGTCTCAGTCTAAGTTTCATGTGTCTTGGGTTACTGGTGTTACGGACTCCGGGAGTCATGTGCTCCAACTCCCAACAGAGACAGAGCGCTCTGGATTACAGACTAATGTTGAGCAGCCTCCCAGACTATAGGCTGCATTTGAAGATTGAAAGAGCTTCCGCATATGTCTGCATCATATACGTTCATTTGTTGTACGACAACACGAGCCCTTTCAAATGAATCCCATCTGGTCCTGCTTTTCGTTTCTCCCCCCACCACCACATAAGCGGGGGGGGGGGAACCAAGATTAGCACATGGAAACTTCCATACCATGTGGGCAATTTGGAAATGTCTCGATGCTACGTCCTATTAGCCTTGCCTTTGATTCGTCGTCTTTGTGTGGATTCATGTTGGAGAAAACACTGAACATCCTCCTTGAATGTTAGCATCAAGAGAGCCTGTGTTGCAGGATGATGCTGCTGGCCATAAAAAGCATGCAAGCTGTCCGTAGGTAAGGAGGATCGATCATTACCCCTGATTAACTTTGGCCACTTCAAAGAATAGCGATAGTTAACAATTATTTGTAAGAAACCGCGTAACATAGATACGCCTGAATAGCATATTGCCTCTGGTGAATTGCTTTGTGAGGCTTTTTGTGACAAAATCATGTGTCTAGCGAGTGATTCGACGTGGCAGGTCTTTTGTGGATGGCAAAGAATAATTTCAAAGGCATCTCGAACCGAATCAATGTTCATTATGTCTTGTGTAGCACCTGCGAACAATCCGAAAGCTTTAAGATTGCTTTCAAAAAAAGTCTCAGAAAAAATATGTACGTTCAGTCTTGGAATTCAAATCATCCAGATATGTGAGGGAATAATCTATGGATTTGCATTAATTGATTTAGACCTTTATCCGACGCCACTGAGAATGTGAGAGAAACCAGAGCATGCATCACTGAAATCAGCAGACGAATGCAGAAATGCTGCGTGAATAATATAACATTAACTATTTAGTCATCTAGCAAGTTAGTTTATGTCCATGGAGCCTTTTCTTAAATGATACATGTAATTTAGAAACAGGTTGGGGATGCCTACATGTAGCCTTCTAACATTGGGGTTGGAACCGAAAACCCTTCTGCTTGGGGTCAAACACCCTAGACTATCCTGCCCCTATATTTGTTTTCCTATCCAATGTGAACAGTCCAACAGCTAAATCAATAACTAAATATTTGTTCACCACAGAGTGCCAAGAGCAACGATAGGTCAATTCAAACTAAACACAAAAATAATTGTGAAACAAAACACAGTGGCAGGGTTTTTCCCTAGATAGATTTTATCCAAAGCAACATACAGTTAATCTGATGCATGTCATTGAGGAGAATGTAGGGGGTAGGCATGTTGCTCAAGGATCCCTAATGATAGGCTGTGGACACTCGAGAAAAGCACCCGGTTCCTTTCCACTTGGGATCAGACACCTAGCAGCGATACTACCCTGCCCACTAGTAGTATAGTAAACTGTTTCGTCCATAATGTAATCCTTCCAGACATTTTTAAACACACAAATAAACCTAATTTGCCAAATTGCTTTAGTCCTTTTTATAAAGTCTGTACAAGCTAAGGGAGAGGCACAATAAAAGCGACTCTAAATATGGTACAGTAAATTAATAGCATTATAATTATATCTTTACTTATTGCCTGGACCTCTGCCAAAACCTTGTGTGCTTTATCAAATAAATGCCTCAAACCAATAAAAACAAGTTATAGGGCTTTCAAATTGGAACATTGGTCTCTGTGGGCTCTGTGTAAAATTGCTTTCGACTCTTTACTGTTGACCCATTGGTCAGGTCATTAGTGTAACTTCACTTTGCAAGCGTTTCGCTCATCATCTCCTGGTACCTCTGCATCCAAATGCTGAGGTCTTTTAAAACATGCTTGCTCTTGGCTGTTGTTAAGTACGTTTTTAGAAAGAAAACCAAAGGAAAAAAGCAATCCATTTTGTTTGGTTCAGTGGAAGTGGAAACTAATAGAGCAGGGGAACATTGACGCTTCAAATAATTACAAAGCTATTGTTTTCCTTATTTCAGATTGCAACGTCTTCCACTTTTATTCACCCTTTTGTCTGGCAGACTTGATGAATTAAAGGAATGATGTGTTGCAAAAATATGGGTGCGTCTTGATGGCAAACTTACGGTGCTACGCCCTAGTTTCTTTTATTAATTTTGGCTCAAGGCACAATAGCAAACGTCTAAATTTCTAAATATCCTTCACCAAAGCCATCAATCAAAAGCTTTCATTTGCCCTAAAACATTATGATTGTTTCACAGACTTGTAACTTGTATATGTGGACAACTCTGTTAGTTCTGGCTCCTACCGAAGCTTTCAAAACAAATCAGTTTGCTTAAACATTCTCGTTTGGATGACTATTGCTTTTATTATGCGGGAGAAGGTAGACTGCAGCCAACTCTGAAAGGTATAAATAATTCAAGGTTGTCATTGATCTTAATCACTATTTTAAGGTACACTTTGTTTGACAAACAATTTGGAAATTTATTTTAATAGTAAGAGCATGGAATATTGTTCAATACAGTAGATGAAGGAAAAGAAAGTGTGGACAATTTGTAAAACAATTGGGGGTCATACACCTAATAATTTTCATATGAAACCAGAGCAAAGACATTCATTTAAATTAAAATACAAATATGCAAATAGATCATAGTATTTCATTAGAATAAAATAGTGTTTTTTTTCCCCAAATGGCCTAGTAAATCAAGCACTAACGACCTCTTAGTCCCATCACAGTTAACCGGAGATGTTTGCTTAACAGCGGAAGCTGATGAGTAAATTTGTCCCCAGAGGCCACATCCTCTGATAGTGTAAGGCATTGCTGCTACACTCCTCACTCCTTATTGGATAGATTACCCTGGGGCCAGGAAGTGACCCCTGTCATGAAGACATTTGACCAGGGCACGGGGGTCAGCACCTTGTCACAATTATCTTTGAGGTGCTGCAAATTCCTCAGTGCACATTGCTCAAAGATCTGCTTGTGTTTCCCGAGCATTTCCATCCCCCTGTCTAGGTTTTTTTGTGTGTGTGTGTGTGTGTGTGTGTGTGTGTGTGTGTGTGTGTGTGTGTGTGTGCGTGTGTGTGTGTGTGCAGGAAAGGAAGGAACTTGTTGGCACACCTTGTTCAGCCCATCAGCACTGTTGCATGAAATGGGAAGATGGCCAGACATCTCTCTTGTAGATGCTCAGCTTCTTGGCTCGCTCCTCTGTAAGCAGGTCCTCCTGCACCCTAACTGGTTCATGTCCATTTGGCAGACGTAAATAACCTTTTCTTCCCGTGGATGCAAAGGGTTTGGGTCAGAGGCAAGAAGCACATTTGGCACTTAGTGCTGTAATCAACCGATACTTAGAGCATTAAAAAAGTTGTTTCAGTCTTCTGTGTTATACAGACTTTGGACTCCAAAATGCCTCTTTGTATTTCCTGATAGTTATTGCTGTTAACAATATGTGTTGAAATATCACATCTATAGAAACCACTCTTTGCTTTTAATCTTCTGAATTTACAAAAGGTAGTCTGTACCAACGATATATTCTTAAGCTTGACGCCGAAACTTTCCATGAACAAATACCTTGACCTTTTTAGATGCAACAATATTATCTATTATCATTTGCCAAAGCGTGTTGGAGACAATTGTCTTAGTTATTCTTACATTAATCGCAGCTATTTATAAAAATAGAAAGGATGGATAAATGGATAAAGTTGATACATGCAACATTTCAAATGATAAAGTGTGTTATATAATACATTTTTATTGTTCAATTTTTCACAGTGACACACACACGCAGACACACATAGCCATATGAAATAGTGTGTATATATTATACAGTATTGACTCTCTGACCATTTTAATTCTAGCGGGATCGGTCATGGATCGAATTAAGCAGCATTTAGCTGAGACCCTAGCTGACACAACGCCTTACCCTGGGACATTATCAATAACAAATGCAGAAACCTATGTCCTGGCAATAATCAATAGATTTCAAGAAGACGAAAATAAAAAGGTGGGGGAGGGGGGGTGGGGAAAGTTGGCAGGTGATTTACTGAGCAAAGAGGCAGAACGTCTTAAAAAATTAGATGAGTCATCGGGGAATATGCTACAGGTTGGGAAGAAAAGAGAGAAAATGAAGACATTTACATTAGCCTCGATTCGGCTCCCCTCTTAAGGGGCTGTCTCTATTCGTGCTGATGAGCTCCATCTAAGGACCATGTAATCTGTGTCATGCCGTCGCTTCGTTATCACCTCTCTCTAGGTAAGATAATGGCTAACACCTTGGGGGACGCCATAGCACGGTGCTCTATAGAGGCAGAGCCTGAATAGCTTTTAAGTCACACTTTGATTATAAAATGTCAGTTTTTGAATAAAAGTAGGACTCAAATACATACTGTAGCTGCCCACCCGATTTCCTCATTGGTCTTCAAGGAATGGGCAAAGGAGCCCGAAATGCCACAAGTCCAGACATTTAATTAGCATAACAGATTAATGAAAATCACTGCAAGCACCCATGCAAAATGGTTCAATGAATCACATGAAGGAAATATATCTAGATCATAAAACCCTGTGATTGATGACGTCTACAACTTATGATTAATGAGCTGGGGGGGAGCTTACTTACTATACTAAGGAAAATATGTCAGTTTTAGGATACATACCTTAGATACATATGAATGGATTTAAAGGCCTTGTGGATGATGCTAATTTTGATTTGATTAAATTTGTCGTCAGTATTAAAGTATTCATGTGGATGACTGACTTGTACTTAAGCAGCACATTCTCTACAATGTACTACACCTCTTGAAATACATTAAAACATAGACTAGAAACATACTATATTCTGAGCAACCTGTGGGTTGGGTTACATAAGGACCCAGACAAAGCCAAGCTTAATGTCAGGCCAAAGGAACATTTTCAATTATTCATAATTTAGGTAAGCACACTTCTGAAAATTAAATGGATAATAAAACAAGACGTATTTACCTTGTTTCCAGCATTGAGTACCAAATCTATAAATTATCTTCCTCATGGAAACCAGTCTCTTTAATGATCTGCTACTACCATGAAAAGTTTGGGAACATTGGCCTTTAAATCTTAAAGCAATATCTATCTTATTAATATAATTTATAGGCCAGCTAACCTCGACTCAGGGATGCCTTGGCTAATTACATCGGCATGGTGAGTGATATTGGTGTGCCATTATTAACGGTGCTCGCTATTGCCAGAGATAACCAATGAATACGGAACTGGTGATACAAAGCAAACAAAATGGAAATATCTCTCACAATATCTTAAAAGCCGTCACTGTGTAGGCCGTATATGTTTGTCTTTATCGTATTTCCACACACGTATTATATGGATATTTAAACATCTTTTGAATTATCGTTATAGCTGAATAACCAATCAACGCAGTATTCTTCCACCTCATGAAACAAGAAAAATACAGAATATCTGCATTTAAGATTCACAGTAACGCTTTGGCTCACTTGTTGAGGACAATAAGCACTGCTGCAGAATATCGTATCAAGTTCTTGTTCTCTGCTTGTGCTTACCCTGTTGGGAGTAATCGACATGAGTTTATATTATAGACTTGGGCATTTACTTGGATGTGGGGGATGGCGGAGGCTGGGTGTGCGGACAATCCCTGTCTTCCATCACCTTTCATTGGAACATAATGGAAAATCAAACATCATTATCGGTACATTGGGCAATAAAAGACAAATGTGTGTGTTACTGCTCGCACTCTGTTTCCCATGATGCTTTATGGGCTCCCTGAGGAGACGTTGGGGCTTGTTGAAGATCGGCCATAAATCCAAAACATGGCCCTTTTTTTTCTTCCCTTTTTTTTATCGTGGAGGGTGGTTGTTGTCTGGCTGAAGATTGACCAGCGCTCTGAAGGCCCTGAAGAGAGAGAGAGAGACCTCTATGACAAGCCCCAGTGAGGGGTTGCAATGGATAGCACACAGAGTCTGATGCATGGCCTGCTCCTGTTGCTTTATCAAAAAGGCTCTCAAAGTAATGTGCCACCAAAGGCCTGGCAAACTCAAATCACACCATAAGTCCACCTTTCTATTTTCTGTTGTTGTAAACTTCAGTGACACACGCAGGCCTTTGGGATGTAAATGTGCCTTATTCACCCAGCGGCCATCTTGGTTCTACATGCTAACTGGGTGGGGGAAACTGACTTCAGGATTTCAGCGTTATGTTCCCACACCGAGCTAGTGTTTAGAACCAAGATGGCCGCTCGGTGATCAAGGCCCAGGGGATGTCAGTTCCACTAATTAATAACGTGCACACTTCGGATCTGTCGTTGAACATGATTAATAAAACATGCTCATCTAGGCATTTGAACATAGGTCTTGTGCAAATTATAATTAACATTTATTTGCTTTTGAAACATCTGTTTACTGTTGATATTCACATACTTCACATTTATGTTACTTTGTGTGGAATTGTATGACATTGTCAGTTTCACGAGTTGGGTATGTTATTAGATATTCTACAAATTCTTTATATGATTTTACTTTTTGAAAGTTTAGTTTTGCCTATAAAATATGTATATGGAAACAAATACATCCAATGCTTAGATACCAGACTAAACACCTTTACCTTTAACATTATTTTATTCAAGGCTCCTTTTTCGAAGAGTTTGTAAAAGGAGTTTTCAAAAAAAAAAGTAGGAAAATTGAAGTCGTTCACGTTTGACATTGAAAAATGAATTTCTAATGATGTCTGTACAAATATTTGTGTCGGTGCAAGAAGCAAAAAAAAAGAGGTGACCGCCAAATGCACACTTCAGTCACTGCACATTGTCAAGAAGAAGGGAAGCTGAATTGTCCTTCAAAGTCCATTATTATTGGGTGGAAGCGATTGCGATGCACGACGCATGGTGTGCCAAGAGTGTGGGCTTGCATTTGCTGTACACTCCACTGCAAAATGAGACTAGCGAAGGCCTAATGTAACCAGCAAAAACTGGATAAAAATCTATCCTAAACCAATTAGGAATCAATTTGAGTTTGTGTCAGACAGTCTGGTGCCAACAGAGTGGATTTTTTATTAACTTATGGTCTGGGAAGAATGAAACACTTTTCATTTGTGTACTTCAGTATGTTGCCTCATGATTCACAGGGAGGTTCACACTTTGTTTTTTGCATGGCTTATCCCTCGCGCTGGCCTTCGTCTATCTATTATCTTTCTCTCATTTTTATCGTTCATTTTGGATAATTTTTATGTGCTACTTAGTTTTACGAAACATAGATGTACTGTACCTATCTCTGCCTGTCTGTCCGTCTGTCCATCTGTCCGTCTGTCCGTCTGTCTCGCTGTGTAAAAGTACACATACTTATATATATTTTCTGCCATGCACTCATGTGTCCTCTTCTTCCCGCATATCAAACTAGGTCATAGGTTTGAATATTCATGACTCAACTCCATGACAACTCCCCGCTATTCATGTCAAGGCCTATGTTAATTTTGGGATACACAAGTGTGATCACTCACACACAAACACACTGGCGCACACACACACACACACACACACACACACACACACACACACACACACACACCTAACTGCTACTATTTCACTAAACCTCAAAGTTAGAGAGCTCTCAGAAACAGTCGGACCACAACTCCACACCGGGGAAAAAAGGAAAATTGTATTGTTTGGATGACTTGTGGTATAAATTATGAAATATAGCCTTTGCTATCGACTCCTCACTGGGGGAAGTTGTTCTTCTTGCTTGTAGGACATATGGCTGTCATTTCAGAGTGCCATCCGTTCTACAGCTGGGCTAGGTTGCCGCGGTATTGATTTAAGGGAGACAGCCAGGTGGTGGATGGGATTCTCAGGAATATCTTCTGTTGGCCTGATAGATTGATTTCTCTCGCCCCTTCTCCGATGTGTCAATACAGACACAGCGGTCGGGATTTGAATATTCCAATGTGTAAAAAAAAAAGAAGCTGGCAAGTTGGAACCCTGAGCTCATCATTGTAACAATCCACCTGCCAGTCATTGTCCATCATGCTATTATCAGCGGGGAACATGTGCGCGCACACACACTCACCGGTCCCCTTGGTTCTATTAAAACTTGCCCTGCAGTACTGAGTCCTTTCCTGTCCTGTCCCTTACTCATGCACCTGCTGATTGCCGCAACTACTGGGTCGGTCCCCCAACGTCAATAAGGTACCATAGAATTGCCCATCAGAAGTGACAGCATTTTCCCTGGGTATTCAGACCCAGTGTGTGATGACCTCTCATTAGTAAGAAAATGGGTCATTGGATAGAGTAGTTATCAATTCTTAGGTGAGGGAGAAAAGCTGTGGAGAATTCATCTCGGGAAATGAAACAACCCTCCTGGTAGCCATTTACTTCTTTGCTGCCAAGAGCAGAATCATTAATTGGAAGTCGTGTGGAATTCTTGGCATGGTCTTTCTCCAAATTGATGACTGAGAGGCGAGGAGCTTCCCCCTGCCAATGTCGTGGGTGCATGTAGCATAAACAGTGGAGCTGAGTGAATGCAACGGGGAGCATGCTACTCACACTGCAAGGTGTGGAGCTACGGCACAGCAACAAAAGAGGAAAAAATATATACAATAAAAATTATATCCACAGAAGTAGATAGGAATATCAAAATTTCATCTCTTTCATGACATCTAGCCCCCCTCCCCCCTCCCCTCCCTTCTCTTTATTTCCCATATTTCTTCTCTGCCTCTCAGAAAGTCATCCACAGTGTCAGCGCATCTTGAAGATGATTGTTCTTTGCTCTGAGGAGTCTCCTTACCTCGACTGTAATAGAGCAGAAGTCAAGAGAGCGATGGAGGAAGAGAGAGTAGTGCATAAGAGTCTGAGCTGAACCAAAGCAAGCTTCTATTCCTCTCGAATGGCATCTGGGCCACTTCTGTTACGCTCTGTCCTCACGTAGCACCGACGCTATGAGCACGCTAACCTCATGTAGCGGTGGGTGCTACTCATGCCTCGCTGCCAATGTAACTAATACTCCGTTAGCATTTGAGCTAAAGATGTGTCTTGTCCCTGGATAGCATAATGGTCGTGTTACTCGTTCTGTTGTGGCATTTATGCCAACAATGTTACCCCATCCTTGTATTGCAACTTATGTCTTGGTGTGAGTGGTCTCAAACAGTAGTGTGACCAAACGTACCATTTCCCTGGTGACAGGCCTCGTTTTTTGGAAGCTGTCCGCAGCTGGAGCTGTCCCCAGAAATGTCAGCATTTAAAAAAACAATAGGATTTAAAATATATATGAATACATGTGCCCATTATTAATTACTAAACAATCTGTAATTAGTCCCGTGTCTATCTATCTGCTGTGATGCTGCCTCACTACATGGGCTTGTATTGATTCACTTGTTACCATAAGCAGGCATGACCGCTCATAAACGATCAATACAATATAGAACGGTTCCCTACTCGATTAGCATACTGTTTTGGGCTGATTTACCAAAGCCTGAAACACAACAGAGTGAAAATTGTTCTGTACAGTACACTACTGTCCTGACCACTCAAAAAGGACAAAACTTAAGCATATAATTTTTTATGAAGAAATAACAAAAATATGTTGTTGATATGTGGACCGCCATAAGGAAAATATCCCCATTCTTAATTTCAGAAAACCGATCACCTTATTGAAAAGAATCGACACTAAATCATTGTTGCATACTATCAAAGCTAGTGGTGTAACCTGTTCTCCTACAGCCTGTAGGCTAGTGGTACTGTAGCCTCCCAGCCTGATCCTCGAGCACAGCCTTGGACCGGAGCCTTGACATCTATACAGCACTGTTAATCTTATTCCAGTCTATTTACAGCAGCCAACGATTCACAATACTCTCAGCTTTGTGAGACGGTTTACTTCCAACTCCGACGTTAATGAGATCTACTAGTTTCAAGGTGCCCGTCTGCCCTTACCACCACCACCACCACCCACCACCACTATGATCCCTGGAAAGTAGGGTGTCTAGTACGGATAGTGACCAACCGCGGCCACAGCCAATGTTTAAAAGATTTATCTCTTAAATGAGGACCTGCAGTAAACAGGCTAATCTGTTTGGCAGCTCTCGGAAAAAACGTGGCTGAATAAAACATTTGACAACGCTAAGCTCCTCTGAATCTTCCCCCCCCCTATCTCCTCGTCGACAAAGACTCCCACTCTACCTCCCTCCCGGGCTCCGTCATTGTTAATCCCACTGATCGCGCTCTTACTGCTCCTCGCTAGAGCTGCAGGGGTGTGGCCAGACTTTTGTCTCGCCTGACAGAGAGTTCATTATGTGATTGGGGAGAGGCTAATGCAATCACACCCATCACGTGCCCCTCGCCGGGGCCGCGGCGAGCCATTCATACGCATACTCGTTTTATTCGCACTCCCCAGGCCTCGCCCCGTGCTCTGCTGTTTCCCCCCGACCGCCTAGACGCCTCCGCCGGAGGGACAGGTTCTCTCGTAGGCGTTTCCACACACACACACACACACACACACACACACACACAGTCTTACACAGCCCGACAGTACAGCCCAATGCATTTCTAGGGATGGGAGAGGATGGAGAGGAAAGCAATGGGATGGGTAGAGGTGTTCTTCATCGCTTTTTATTTATTTTTTTATTGCTGGACGGTTTGCCAGGGTTTTCCTGCTTTCACTCTCAGTCTTGTGCTGTCTCTTCCCTCGACGTCTGTTTATTCGCCTCACACTGTTCTTTGCACTGTCTGTTTCATTTCTGACCACGTCTGAAAGTATTTGTTGAAGAATCTCAGTCTGACTGCAGACAAGCAGTGAGTTGATGTTTTGTTAGAGTCGTGACCATGGGAAGAGTTATAGACATATATATATATATATTCGCGATACAGCCTGTACGTCTTCGATGTGTCAAGACAAAGAACACAGAGGCTTTATAGAGACGGGGAGGGTGGACTGCAGGCCAATGAATAGTAGCTCTATATATGATCATAACCACAGGTGAAGAGGGCAAGGTGTAGTTTATCCACATATGGTCATAACAACAGGTGAAAATCAAGGTATGTGTTTGGCCCTGTAGGCTCGTTACAACAGGTGAAGAGATCAAAGACTATTAACTCCATATACTGATTAATACATTTGCTTTATGGGACGCTTTGCACAAGGTATCTCAAAGACTCTGAGATACCTTGTGAATATATGGTCATAATCACATGAACCATGTGAAAAATGTGTATATAGATTGACATATTTCTAAATAACACTGGAAGGAGAAGGTTTATAAACCAAACTTGATACACAAAGCACTGTATTTTTAGACCAGACAATCAGACCTTCCACAGCCATTCTTCAGGATTACCCTGAACTTGCCCTTGGTATTTTGCAACAGAAAAGGAATTGCACCAAAATTGCCAAGTCAAGCATCTGTTATTTTCTGGGGATAGAGATGCTGTTGTTGTGGCTGAACTGTGTCTACGATAACATCACAACACAGTAAACCGCGTTGGGTGGCTCTGTCATAGGCAGGCCTGGGTACCACGATGACACACCTCTCTGCTGTGAGCTGTCATAACTCATCCGTTAACAAGGCTAATACCGCCGCAGCCAGCGCCTCTGGCGTTTCCTAATCCGATAGGTTTACAGGTATTTTGTCAGTTGTTAGCCGTTTCCTCGTCCCTCTCCAAATGGCAAACCAGCTAATTCCTAGTTTCATCATTCAGATACATGCCATGCTAATGCAAATATGCTGTAACCGGTTGCTCATATCGTTAGCCTCATAGCGTCATTGCCATAAAAGTAATATTTTAGCCAAATTGGGATATCTAGCCTATCTCTACTCTACTTCCTGAGGCTGCTGATTCAGTATTCCTCATTGGCTATATCCTAAGCCAATCAACAGCTCTTTCCATTCTATACTCTCCATCTACCAGTCATCAGATAGAGATTCATCTATTTGACTTTTTATGCTAAAAAAATTGTTATGCTATGTCACCAACATAATTGATTACAGCAAAATATATGTTTTTTGAGTGAACCCCCTGAAAGTGAATGTTAGAGCAGTGATGACCCGGGGCTGAGGAGGGCATCTGGGGGCCTGAATGACTCGCTTTTCCTCTTCTGGATTCTGTCTGCTGAATGAGTCTCTGAGGATGATGATCTTCATCGGGGAGGTCGCTCTGGAGCATGCAAGCCAGACACTTTTGTGTGTCAATGAAGTAAAAGGACAATATTATCGGGACTTCTGTTGGGCTTTTGCTATAACCACTAGAAACACACTCACACAGCCACCCATGCACATACACACACACACACACACACACACTTCAGGAATATCTCTTCGCCTGCACTTAAGTTCTGAATGGCCTACTCTTAAGGAAACAAAAAGGGAGAGAGACAGAGAGAGAAGGAGAGAGAGAGAGAGAGAGAGAGAGAGAGATGAATGTAGTAATATTTACAATTACATTTAGATACATATAAGCAAAAAGCCAGGTAAACTCCCTCAAGCAAGTCCTTATTTTTCAAAAGTTGCAATGATTGCATAGCATAGCATGAATAGACAAACTACTTATTTTTAACAAAATCAAAGTCAGAAATGTATTCGTTTTATATTAAAATACTTTGGTCTTGCTCTGGGTTGACCATATAAAGATATTTTTTGTTATCATGAAAAAACCAACAGCAACATTCCAGCTAGGACACAAAGTGTTATTCATGTAGGCTTATAACACGAACAACAGGGATTGCTTGGATCTCAATTGAAAGTATAAATGCATATTAATATAGTTTGGGTTATTTTCTGCATGGACGGTTAACCGTGCAAAACCTTAAAGACTGAAACCTAAATTATTTCTTTTTAGAATGTATAGGTATTGAGTCTTCTGGATATTGGTGTCAAAGTTAGTAAACTTTTGACAATTATTCAAATCAACCAGCAAACTAGTGGGGATACTACACAATAAATAATAAAGCTAGGCATGAACTGTCAATGTAAATGTGGGCAAAGAAGTATTTCAAGAAAATACCCTAACTGCCACAGATACAACCTGTTGTTCTCAGCCAAGAACAACAACCATTTGCATAGAATTGCAGAGAACATTTCCTGCCGCCAGACTTTATTTTCTTGGTCGACCACTCTTATATATGGAGTGGCTGCAGGAGGTGAAGGACGTCTGAGAAAGCTGCTGAAGAAGTTGGCTTGAAAGCCGTACCTTAGCTATACGGCAGACGTTCAAAATAAAGATGTTTGGATTTGAAGTTCCCCGCAGGACTTATAGTTTGCTTAGAAAAAGAGATAACAAGGCAGGTAGTGAGCGAGAGAGAGAGAGAGAGAGAGAGAGAGAGAGAGAGAGAGAGAGAGAGAGAGAGACTCAGACAGACAGACAGACAGAGGGAGAGAGAAATAGGGAGACAGAGACAGACAGACAGACAGAGGGAGAGAGAAAGACAGAGAGGGAGAGAGAAAGAAAGACAGACAGCCAGAGAGGGAGAGAGACAAACAGAGAGGAGAGTTAACGAGGGAATTGGCCACAGCTGGAGGGTGGTGTGGAAAGTACGGGGCAACCGTTGGGAACGGAGAGCAACATGTGGACACAGGCAAAAGGGCCGGAGACGACTGGAGATACCTGAGACCTGGCCACCCTCTGAAACAGGAGCGACCTCGCTGACAGGCTATCACTCAGGGTCTCCCCATGCAGCCCCTCTCCCTCGTCTACCCACCCCCCTCCCTCCCTCCCCCTTCCCTCACCGCAAACCCCCTTCCTCCACAACCCAACCCCCTCGTGACATTTACCATCTCAAACTCAAACAGTAATGGGGGGGGCAGCACATTGGGTGTCAGCGCTTTCATTAAGGTAAGTGCTAATTACACACACTGACACACACACACACACACATACAAACACCCACACACTCCTCCTCGTACCAAAGTTTGCTATTACGATGTACTACATGCGCTGCACACAGGTTTGGTTACCTCAAGGTGAACCGTTGACAGAGCGTTGAATCGGGATTACGCTTTTTGTATTCTCTCTTCACTTTTCTTCTTCTCTGAAATGGATAGTGTCTTTCAGTAAAACATGGAGTATTTGATAGTTTTTTCTCTGAATAAAACAAATATATATATATATATATATATATATATATATATATATATATATATAGACACACACCTATATATAGACACACACCTTTCTCTGCCAATCCATTCTTGATTTGCTGGATATGTGTGAGACACACCTGGCCAAACGTCAGGCACAGATGAGAACTCAGGGCAAAATGCTTTCGTTTTGAGGCCCACTGATGGATAAGTGGACAATGTGTCATAGACAGATAGTTGTGAAGAATTGCCCTTGTTATGTTTTTAGACAGCTAAGGATTCCATGGAATGCACTGGGACTGAACCCCTGCACCCTTCCACCCTAGCAACCCCACCTCCCGTCTTGACTGGAAGCTGAAAGCTATCCTCAATAGGTGTGTTTTCTTTTGTTCTTCTGCAATGTTGGACAAAACTTAACACTGAACATAGAACGGACCGGAATATAAAGAGTTCAGGCTTGCTGCGTTACTCAAATCAACATTGCGATCGAGTCTGTGGAAAGATTTTTTGCAAAATAATATTATTCAACAAGTTCAGCCTAACAATAAAATATAATGGCCAACTTGTTTAATTGGCCCTACTAATATGTTAATAGCTGACCTTGACTTTGACAAGGTTTAAGTGAGTTCATAGCCAAACCACAAGGGATTTACATTTGTACGTTTACTCGTTTTTCAAAATCCATTCATAATGAATAAAGGTGATATTGGGCTGGTTTTGATCAAGGCCCTGGCTTTAAAAGCAAACATGGCTTCACAATAGCTTCATTTTTCAGAAATTGCTCACGTAATCTTTTGGTCGTAGGCCGGTCTATTCCGCCATCAGCCAAGAGTTATTATTTTTGCCGGTTGATGCTAATGCTGTCAATGCAGTAGAACGGCCTGTGAGAGCATTGCTTTCACCGGCTCATTTTCATGCCGGTGCCATCGCACTAATAAATATTTCAATTTTTATTTGCGCTCTAAATTCGTATCCACTCGTTTAAAAATGCATGGTTTCAAAACAAATCCATGATGACGATATTAACCCCCTCAAACAGCAGCCCGCCTTTGCAATTACACCAATCAGGACTTTGTATTAATGGCGGGGAATGCTGATCTGGCCGCCATCGCAGGAGACGTTGCCATCGCCCTATCCATCTCCTCTGCTTGAAACCGGGAGATCGCAGCCAGTTGAAATAAGATATTTATATCTGTTTGGGAACAATTGCTTGAGTGGAAAATTGCTCCTGTCTTGTCTCTGCTACCGTTCTTGCCTGTTTCCCGAGGACGAGGTATTGTGAGGACATTTTTGTGAGGGGTGGTGCTAGAGGGGAGCCCACTCCTCTGTCGGCGGCAGGTGATGAGTTTACGTGTCCTCACTCTCTGAGGGGTCCGGGGCTCCGACCTCGCAGCCGTCCGCATACGCCCTCCCTCATTTCACCTTCATCAGCGCAATATGCTCCAATGAAAGAAAGGGAGTGGGACAGAAGGAGGAAGGTGAGAGCGGGAGCAACAGAGGAGAGAGGGGAAGAGAGAGAGATATGAGAGAGGGAGAGGAGAGGGGAGGGAGGAGACGAGATGAAAAGAGATAAGAGAGCAACAGAGGAGAGAGGAGGAGAGAGAGATATGAGAGAGGAGAGGGGAGGGAGGAGACGAGATGAAGAGAGATAAGAGAGCAACAGAGAAGAGGGGGGAGAGAGATATGAGAGGAAGAGGGGAGAAAGAAGACGAGATGAAGACACGAGAGCAACAGAGGAGAGGGAGAGAGATATGAGAGGGAGATGAGGGGGGAGGAAGGAGACGAGATAAGAGCAACAGAGGAGAGGGAGAGGAGAGGGGAGAAAGGAGACGAGATGAAGAGAGATAAGAGAGCAACAGAGGAGAGGGAGAGAGATATGAGAGGGAGAGGAGAGGGGAGGAAGGAGACGAGATAAGAGAGCAACAGAGGAGAGGGAGAGGAGAGGGGAGAAAGGAGACGAGATGAAATGATATAAGAGAGCAAAAAAGGAGAGGGGGGAGAGAGATATGAGGGAGGGAGAGGGGAGAAAGGAGACGAGATTAAGAGAGATAAGACTGCGGGCAACAGAGGAAAAATGGGGAGAGAGAGAGAGATATGAGCGGGAGAGAGAGAGGGGAGAAGGAGACAAGATGCAGAGAGATGATAGGGGGAGGAAGAGAGGAGAGAGGGGGAGAGATTTGAGAGAGAAAGAGGAGAAGAGACTGAGAGAGTGGGAGAGCGATGAGAGGTGAGAGAGAGAAATCTTCTCCCACTTCGGGCCCAATGACTGTTACTCACATTGAAGAAAAACGCACCAATAACAGGTCACAAAGGACCCTCAATCCCCTTTCCTTCTCTAAAACACATCGCCCTATGCAACCAGCGCTCACTCATACACACCGGCGCGCGTATGTCCCCACGCTCACGCAAAACAGCTCAAGGCAAACCGACCGCACAACAGCCCTGGATGAACCTCAAGCAATCCGTGCTACTCCCATACACACACACACACACACACACACCACCGACTCGCTCGCTCGTGGCGGTGGCTGATGAGCCCATGGCCCTGTGCATTGTAATATATTTGGGGAGTCTGTACCAGGATTAACAGCTCATTTCGGCGACGGCGTGCTTGGCCTTCACCGGCTCCCAGAGGATAGTGGGGCTCGGGAGGGAGGGGGGAGCAGCTGTGTGCTGGGCCACTGTTTAGAGAGGACTGGGGGGGGGGGGCAGTCGGGGGTGGAGGGAGTTGATGATGTATGCTTATCTGACAATGTGGGGAGAATTTGAGATGCCCACGCTGCCCCTCCCCTAATAACGGTTAGACCACTGTACACCACTGGACTTAATCAAGACGCGGGGGGGGGGGTGCTGACTCACATGCTATGAGAGATAGCTTATCTTATCAACAGGGCCTTTTAAACAAACCATAAGTTAGTCGGGGGTTTAGGGAAGCTTAGGCGCATGTGTGTTTAGACGGTAAAGATGTATGCATGTATCACCGGGGGTGCTTTGTTTTTAAGACGGGGAAAAAGGAACGGACATTTATATCACATTAACGCCTAATTCTAAGAGACAAAGGCGGGCAATTTGTATGTTTTTATTTAAAGACAGCAGGGCTCCCAGGGGTCAAAGCGCTGTTGTCATAATTGCGCTGTGAGCCGGCTACCTTTAATTACATTTGGCTCTGGAGAGCGAGCGAGCGAGCGAGGGGCCTGGTGAACGCCACCGCTGTTGATCCAGGTGGGCTTTTTGTTATGAGAGCGGGAGAGCCGTCGTGAAGGACACGAGGGCCCGCGCGGGCGACAGTGATGAGTAGTCCTGACCTCACTCCCAAAACCGCAGGCAAAGACACACACACCGCCGTGCCGTAGACACCGATACACAAATAAATATTTAAGCGGCGGTTTTTGCGTGTGTGATGCTGTCATCTGGGCAAGCCAAGCCCCCGAGAAACAGAGTGCCTTGCGAGTAATGAGGTGTGAACCGCTTCTGCTAAATATGATAGTTTTAGTTTTTTTTTCCTTGTGAAGAAGGAGAAAATAAAGGTTGTACACCTCGTTAATGCCTCGGAAAAAGCCGTGGTTGTTACTGGAAATGAAACAGATGTGCGCGACTGAAACAAATGAAAAGTGTGCGCGACTGTATTTGCGCGACTGAAGACGTTTGGGTGTTGCGGTTAGGCTGTGCCACCAAGCGCACAAAAGGCCCGGACAATCTCAAAGTTTTTTTTGTTATTCCAGGTTAACGTTTCAGTCCTGACGGTGGGCCCGCTTCCGGAATCCTTTGACGTCAGCCGTCAGTTCCAAAGTAAACACAAGGCCGAGCCCAGGACTCAGCAGGGAGAAAAGGAGAAACTGTGAACGGATCCAGAGTCCTCTCCTTCAAGAAAACTCCCGGCAAGGGTAATATGCCATGACACGAGTGTGTTCGGGGGGGGGAGTGAGGGAGGGAGTGTAACAAAAATGTACATTTGAAAAAAATAAAACACAAACAGAAAAAAGGGGAGGAATGCTAACTGATGTGGGCGTTGGTAATTCTGCTGACAAGGGACCCCTTTTTACTGGGTTGTGTCCATTCTATTATGTGGAGCACCGTGAGCTGTTATGGCATTTACATGAGAAATGGGACTGGCAGCGGGCCTGGGCTGCGTCTCACAGTTTAGCAGTTCACCTAATCCAATCTAGCCCCCTGGTCCCGGCGTGGCCGCACCCTGGCCACAGCAGCGGGGGACGGCTTTGTGGAGCAAAGGGAAGGGGGTTCTCGGATAGTTCTTACAATACTAGACCCCCCCCGCAACCACGCAGAAGTCATGCGTTTTTTGGCCCTCCTGGCTTCCCGCTTGCTTTTGGCCGGACACGCGGCGATGAACATTGTGTGTGCGGCGTGTGGAGGAGATAAGCGTCGAGCTAAGTAGCGACGCACCGTTGTTTGAAATGGAAGCAGGGGAGGAGGAGAAGGGATGCGATAAGCGCGTAATTAAAAATATATATTTGTTTGGATTTCGTCCTTCGGTCTTTGATTAGACGTTCTGCGTTTTGGCTTCCGTGCGAGAAGGCATCCGCTTTGACGATGGGTGGTATCGTTGGTGCAGCTGAGCCTCCTCCATGTCTAATGATCCCCCCCCCCCCCCGACTCATTTTCTGAACCCCTGAATGGCGTACCAAGGCCCTTAAATATTGGCTAAGCCCCCGACGACACATAGTCTAGATACAACTGCTCGCACTCAGGAGCTCCTCTTCCATTATTGTCTCCCTTCCCCTTACTCTAGAACACATCTTCTGCATCGGACATCGGGCTGCAGTGATTTGGTTGCAGGACAGAGAGAGAGCGAGAGAGAGAGAGAGAAAGAGAGAGAGGTTTCTGTGATGGGCTCTGGTCCTCATTGTTGCTAGCACAACAGCTGTGACTTAATGAGTCGAACCCGGGATGTTCAACCCCCCCCCCCTTTTTTGGCTGACCCTGAGCTGCTACCACTGTTGCCTGTGCGTTGACCACATGACCATTGTCGCAGAGGTATTCACTGGGTCTTAATGGTAAGACACACAAGAATGCAGCCGGGGCTGAGCTTTGGCCACCTCAGAGAGGTGGTGGGAAAAGCTTCCAGAAGCCAATTCCACCGGCTTAGGTTCAGCGCAACAAACCACTGACCTCCGGGTTCACTAAACTCATTTTGGGGAGACCCCCGGTTTCCATAGCACCTTCTCACGTGTCTCTCTCTGTAACTTAAGAAATAATTGTATTCTTTCTTTTCCGTCTATTAATGTATGCATGTGCAAGGGTGTGTTTATGTGCAGACGCACGTATGCTATCTTTGTGTCTCTTTACGCAGAAGAAATAAAAAAAATGCAAAGGCAAAGCGGCGATGTTGTGTCAGTAATTGATATTTACCCTCAGTGCGGTACATAGTGACTCTACGTCCCTGCGGAGCGTATTTTGAGCAGCGGGGATGATATAGCTTGGTGTGGTTTGGAAGCAGCATAATATTATCATGCTCTCCGTTTTGGAACTGAAACAGGACGCCAATCGTGTCGCAACGCATGACACTTAAAAAAGAGAGCCAGACATCTGATGTGCGTCTCACCAGGAGTCTGGATGAAGAGGCTGGCTGCAATGTTGCCATAGCAATTGGGGATGAATCGCTCAAATAGCTTTTTTGATTAAATCTTTTGTAGATTTGACAGCACGGTACAGGTGGTGACAATAGCTGGCGCATTATGAAACGTTTCTTGCGATGCATGGATTATATTTGTTCCCTAAACAAAAGTTTGTTATGATAAATGACTTAATTGTAAAGCTTGTGTGATTTTATGAAATGAGAGCGTTCACCATAGAGATGTTGGCTCAAAGACGATTTGACTAGCGTCCATTTGTTCTCGATCCACACGAGAGACAGTTGCTTTCATGAGCAGATTATGGCCGGCAATAGTTAGCATTGAATACAAGTGGATCCTTGGAAGACAAAAAGGGGAAGAAATAAAAATACTGTTGCTAGCCTTGTGTGTCTATAGGGAGCTATGTATTACTTATGAAGGACAAAAGTAACAACTCTGTCAAGGTGGTTTGTCTTTGGAATTGAGGATAAAGATACGGAAGCAGATCTGAGCAGAAGAATGATTGCTTTGTTTTTATATGGATGCATTTGTATGTTGTGTTATTGAAAAGAGAAAGAAGCATTGAAACCAATCAGGACATCACCATGAATCATCACGCTGTTATCTTCACTTACCTACAATAGGGTGTATATTAAAAGATGCTCTCATTTGAATTCGTATCCCCAAAAAGTACAGCTCGTACTTCACTCTAAAACCGGCCTCTTGATAATATTGATTTATGGATTATAATTATGATATTCAAAAAGTAGGTAGACTTCAATTACATGTGTGCCTTGAAACTACGCTATGCAGTTACACTCGGCTAATGATTTGGATGACGGGGAAGTTTTCAAGGCATTCATAATTAACTTTTTTTAAAGACATTTTAATCAACTTTGCCAATGTGCAACGCCGTCCCACCACCACCACCACCAGCACCATTGGCCCTCATTACGGCGGTTCACGATTCTCTTAGCACGATCCTTGTCTCTGAACTCACACCAAAGCGGAAAAAACCCAGCGAGTCTTCGGCAGTTTGACCCCTGAGCGTGAACCCTTGGGAGGAGTACAAAGCTTGTTGAATCCCAGATTGGCTAATTTCCCAGATAACCTCTACCCCTTGTGCGGTCTCATTGGTTCTGAGTTTCCTTAAAGCTGTCATCCAGCCTCCTGGACATGTCATGCGAAAGGAGGGGAATGACATGATATTAAAGCACTTCCTCATAAGATGGAAAGGCGTACATTTTCCTGCCTGCAAGCAGTCAATTATTTGACAAGTACACATAATGAACAATGCAGGACTAGTCGGAATTTAATCAAAAGGCAGAGACAGGGGCCCAGTGCAGATGGGAAATGATTAACACTGTTAATCAAACAGCCCAGCATTAGTTTAAACATGGCAAGCCTATCCTATCATGTGAAATATGTATGGGATCCATTGGATATTACCATATTTCCTCTTCCCTTTTGCCAGTCTAACAGTTATTGCATCTATTATGGTGACCCCTATTTATACTGTACTCCTTTCTTTTTAAAGGTCTTGATGCTAGCCCTAAGCTATCCGACTGAATTAAATCCTCCATCTTTTGTGGGAGCCGCCCAACCGAAGAAAATATGTTAGGGACAACATTTAAACTAAAAAAATAAATGAACAGACGTCGATTGCAACGTTTTTTTATATTTAATATCGATGTAATATCTAAGTAAGTGTCTGTCATTCATTTTGCTGCCCAGATGGCAACAATTTGAGAGATGGTGTGGGAGACATAGCCAAACAGCAATTATAAGACAAGTGAAATATTGTGCACTGTATTGAAAACTCCAACAGGCCGATGAGAGGTGACTCTAGGTGTGATGCAGCGTTAATAATGACAAGAATACTTGTTATCGTGCAACATATTGCAAAGCTGACAAACAAAATGTGGTTTCTCGTGACCACATTCAACCCTGTACACTGTGTCTCTTTCCTGCCACGAGTAACTAAATACACCGAGCGCTTACAACAACTTGTTGTGTAAGCTTGTGTTAAATCACATTCCGTGAGGGAAGAAAGAAATCAGTCACATTAAAACATGCTCAAAGTGGCTCAAACTTGTCTCTGACGTTATCGCTATATTTATTCATCCAATTCCTAATTTGCGAGTGTTGACATATTGGCGCAGTGAAGCGGCATATGCCTCCCACAGTCTTCCTGCCTCGCGTCCTCTCTGTGCGGAGTTTGCTTGGTTTCTCCTTGTGTCTGTGATTTCTCCCAGTTTAATGGTTTTTCCTTTCGATTCCAAGGAAAACGAACGGTAGGTTAAATTCACTGCAAACCCTGAACTCCATTCCTCATAGGAGTGAATGCTGTGTGAGTGCTGTGGGAATGTGTGCATGGTTCACCATCAGAGGAATTGCATTCAAAGAGTACAGGATCGCGAGCCCTTTCATCCTTAGGAGCTAGCAGAGGCCACTTGGGCCACGAAAGCTAATCTCATGGCCTGAGAAGGCATCTATCTATTTTGTTTCCAAAGCAGGATGGACCAATGAATGAAGACGGTTAGGTGGATGAATGAATTCAATGTTTGGATGGATAGATGGTTGGTTTAATGGAGGGTTGGATTGATGGACGGGAAAATTGGTTGGATGCAATGTTATAAATGGTTAAAACGTTGAATTTTTCTAAACTTAGTTTTACCAAGCATCCTTTTATTTCTTGATTGAATGAAAGGGAAGGGAACAACCACAATACTGCCTTCCCACTTTAGCATGCTACGATAATTAGCGATGATTATAGAGTATCTCTTGAGAAACTGGGACAGGAAAATCGAGTTCACAGATCATTCGACATAAATGAGGGTTGCCCTTTCTTTCTTTTTGTATTTATTTTCTTCCTCTTCTTCTCCTTGGTAGGCCATGAAGAATCACTTAGAAGAAGAATAACCACTAATCACACAAACTCTTTGATTGGCTTGGAGACATTTCAATGAAAGCTTTCTGGCTTAATAAACAGTTGAGCCAAATGACTCAACTGTTGGGGTCGAAGCCACCCAGATCTGTAGAATGTGCATATCTTATGAAAGGCCTTTCTTCTAGGTTGTTGTTAATACCATTTTCAACACATATTTACTGGATTGTACCCAGAAAACACAACACATAAGTAATGGACATCAATAAGGTGTTGTTCAGTCATGCTGACACTTTTTAAAGAGGTAAAAGCCCCTCGTGGACTGTAACAAATGTTGTTGACTTTTAAAGTTCAAACAACCACAGAAACGGCGGGTATTCATTTTTGTCTCTCTTTTCTTATGCCTTGGTGAGTAGCCCCTAGATGTATTTAGAACAATAATGTTTTATGGAAATAAGCTATATGTATTTAAAACTTTTATAATTGTGCTCCTTTATGCCAGCACAAAGCAGCCACTTTTTAAATTAGTTGAATTAATCTGAATGCACAATTGAAGGGTAGTAAGGTGCATCCACAATGATGAATGCTTAAGAATGATTTTACTTCAATTAAAATTTGAGGCAATTATTCTAAAAGATTATTGACCTCTAAGGGCACTTTCGATGTCACATATTTTTCCTTCATACTCTGCTTATAGTATTCATCTTAATTAGGCAGGACTATTGAAGACGTCCTCCTCCTCTTAGTTAATACTAAAAGGTATTAACTCGCCCTCTGATTTTCCTGTGCAGTTCACCAGTTTAAGTTCATTTATATTATTGTCTGACCAGGGAAAAGGGAGGTGTTTCGCTGCTTGATTATCATTAAAAGTAGCAAGGACATATTTGATGGTGTGTGTTTATTTTTGTGTTTGTTTGTTTGGTTAATTACAAAATATAGATTACTTTGATGTATTGCAGCCTTAAACAAATACACTTCTCTGACAGCCCCATCATATCAAAGTATAGTAACAGTGACTATGCCACCTCTTTTGTTTCAAAAATACCACAGAGCACACGACTGCAAGGTGAAGCCAATTGGAATTGTTAGCCTCTGCTGAACCATATTACTGGTCACCATATATCATTTTTTTGCGTTGGTCACACTTCAAGTACATCTGTTTTCACTCTGGGAAGTTTCCCCACATAAAACAAGAGTTGCTTTACTGATATCTGTCCCTGTGTGCTTGTTGAAGATATTCATGTTGTTTATCAAACGTGAATAACAAAAGGGGTCCACTGAAAGGGCTTTTGTTCCCCTCCAAAGAACTCCATCTCCTCGATTTTTTTATTATTGTTTTTGACTCCACGATACAACTTGGTGTTAATGATTTGTTTACCTAGCATGCTCTTTTAACAGTCCACATATTTGACAGTTGTGCAAGCCAGAGCCCAACATGGCCACCCTGGACCTATTCTTTCTTTTTTTTTCCTTTTTTCTTCTTCAAATTAGATCTCAAAGCTCCCCGTGTGTTTGACTCTTTTTTTTGTTTTAATTGCTTCCTGTCTGCTGGCTCAATTATAAGCACCAGGTCCTTTTGGAGGAGGGGTCCGGGGGTCTTGGGGGGCCCAAGCAGCATCAGCGGACAAGCGAAACAAAGTGATTAAATAACAGAAATTTGAGCAGGGGGCGATGAGATCATTTGGGTGCTTGATTTGATAATATTTTACTTGATATAGCAGCTCACAGTTTACACATGTCAATGTAGGTTTAGAGCCAGCTTGATTGCCTGAGCTGCTTTAGTAAGCCCAGTGTAATGAAGAGGGGAGGACAGACGGCACTGTATTGATTCAGAGCGGCTTAGGAAAGTCTTACTCTATTATCCATTATTGATTTTTTGGTCAGTTGAACGCTGTTGTCAATACTTGATCAGGATTTATTTTTTCCTCTTTTTTTTGCAAAAAATGTGAACTTGTGACCATCATCAGAACTCACTTTAGATTTAAGAATTCACTTTATATATATAGATATATATATAAGGAAAACTCCATAATTCTGTCATGTTGCCCCGACATAAGAATTTGACTTTATGCAATGAAAAGGTTTTTAAATATGCGGGGGCCTGTAAGCAAATCTACCAGCAATGCACACTGAATGGAAAACACCATCACATAAGCAGAATGTTAAATACAATGTTTGCAGTTGTCATCATAACATACACTGTGAGCAGCCAACTTATCACCTTAACTGCAAAGACAATACACACGCTTATTCCTGATGGCATTTTCACAATAGGTTGCCATTGTCAAACATAAAGATGTCAGGAACATTATATTCAAAATGGATGGAATTGATGATATGCAGCAGTAGTAAAACTACAATAAAAATCCTTCAACCTCAAGGTTTTGGAGGCACATTCTTAGAAAGCAAGAAATAACTCTTGGTACAGGAAGGTCAGTGCACATTTGAGAGAAAGCTACTATATAATTGAGCCTGTAGAGAGAGCTGTACCATTGCAAATAAATATTGATTTGCATTGTTAAAAAGAAAATGTAATTGCTTATTTAATTCAATCAATAATTAGTTAATAATTTCCTCATTAAGTGTTCTTTGTTTTTTTCCTCCCCAGTTTCCCAGGTGACCGTATAATGCACTAATTTATACTAAACTACTATTACATGATCAGGTAATCAATCATCATCATTTGGAAGAATTCTCTAAAAGCACTATATCGTGACATAATGAATTAAAAGACCAACAAATACATTAATGACACCACGGGAAGACAATGAAGTAGAACATCACGTAGCACAATAACAATAAACCACACATTTCATCGAGATTGTTCCCATTCAGTCGTTTCAATGGTCGAAACTTTCAAAAAAGAGTCCAAATGTTTCCACATCAAATTCAAAACACATGGACCGTGAAGGCTAATTCAATAAGACTGAGGGCCACTGCCTTGATGAAAGACAAAACGGCTGCTTGGGCCCCTCATGATTGCACAACATTGGATGACAATAATATACTGCCAGGGTTGGCTTGGGTTATTATTGATGGGCAAATTTTACTTACAACAGAAGGAGGGTTAGCTCCTCTCCTGTGCAGTAGAAAGGCAAGGTTAAGACTCCGTGCTAACTCGTAGCCCATGGCTACATAAATATTAACCACACTACCACTGTGGAGAATAGGCCTTCTTTGATTATGAATCTTCGCTGAGGAAAGCTAGATATATCCTTCGAGATGCTCAAAAAAGCCGGGGCCTGACAAAAAATTGAAGCCTGCTAAGTGTATTTTACAGCGTTGCTCCCTGGTAAAAATAACATGAAGAAGAGCTCATGCAGATGTGTGTCAAGTGATGGTGGGGGAGGGGGAACCATGGAAACGGACGGGGCTCGCATATAGAGACCAATGTGTCTCCTCTGATCCCGCTGATCTGGTTTGATTGGAGGATGATCGGGAGATGTTTACGCATGACTCGCAGTGTGGAAACCCCGACTACGTATGTGCATGAAAGACACACATGCACAGGTATCAAGATCGATTTGAGAGGTTGAAAATGTTCAAAAGTAACAAGAAACATCTGGACACAAAACATAACATTGTTCTAACTATTCTCCCCAACTCGCCGTTGACCACGACAGTGTTGAAAACCAAAATGCCTAGCCTTGGTTCCCTCTCAGAAGCCAGGATGCCGGGGGAAGGAGAGGGTATGGGGTGGAGGGGGATTGGGGGGTCAGCAAAGGTCTTGTGACTAGTTCTGTGTGCACGGAACGCCGGCCATGTCCAAATATTTTCGGAAAGAACCAATAAGAATTGTTTTGGAGAACAAAAGAAGGTTCAAACCGCCACTCTGGGGGTTCCACGTGGGAAAGAAATGAACGACAGGAGACATGTTTACTTAGACCGGGGTTTGACCGACGTCTGGTCTAAGCCTCCTCTCCCATCCCCAGCCAAGCTGAAACAAAACATGCAGTATTTGGTGCTGACCAGGGCTCAGAATCAGACAGCAATCGCCCTAATTCAGCGTCCATAGACACGGTTGGGATTCATTAGTGTGTTGTTTTCGGTCAAATTACTAACATGCTATACGTTTTGTGGCCTTGTTGGTTTGTGTGTGTGTGCGTGTCTTTTTTTCAGAATGTATTTTGTACAACGAGCAACAAAAAGCAGTAGAGTAAATACCAAATTTTCTTCTACTTACCCCCAAGCTAGCACGCACCATTTGGTAAGTGATTATGTGCTATACAGTGTGTGGACCTTGCGCGATACGACTATATCGGAGTCGGAGAAAAGGAACGCAAACACAATTTATTTCACAAACCACCGTGACGGCGTTGGGCACTTGAGCAACAGCTGAAGTTTAGCTGTTTTTTCGCGGAGTCGTGGTGGGTGGTCTGTAATCATTAACAAGCCAACTGTTTTAATATACGTCTGATATGATACCAGCCGGCGTAGCTGTGTGCCTTTGTAGGCCCCTGACGTTAAATATAGCGCGAGTGTGTCTGTAATCCACACACAGCACACTGGCTAATGCCCTCTGTTGACTGTTTGAGGTAGCTGACTGCGATTACACTATGCAAAATGGATGCTGTGTTGTTTCTTTCTTTTCTCCAAGACATGTGAAATAATTGTACCCATTGCTTATAAATAAACATTATCCGCCGCAAATATGGATGCCTGCCCCCCGTGACCTTTTTTCACATCTGTTTTTTTTTAAAGATGTTTTTGTCCCCTTGCAACAATGTCTATATATATTATTATGTAAAATTATGCTTATGAAAACACACGCATGCCCCTCTCTCTCTTCTGCGTTCACCTTCACCTGGTGAGCATGACTCAAATTCACATTTCTGCTCAACGGGTGAGAGACGGCTTCATTGAAGCCAGGTGCGTGCCCATGTCTCGCCTGATCATTTTCCCCTCTCGCAGAATTCCTCGACCAGATCACAACACGTTCCCCGGCATTAAGCGAAGAGGGAAAGAAAAGTAAATAGAGTAGGGTAGAGAGGTGTGGAACCGAAATGGAGTAGGATAGAGTGGAGCACAACAGAATTAAGGCGGAGGAGAATTAAATAGAATAGAGTCAAGTGGGAGAATGTAGAGTGGAATGACACAGAATGGAATAGAATGAAATATAATACAGTAGAGTAGAGTGGGGTGTAGTTTAGCGGAATAGAGCCGTTTAGAATAAAATACAATATAAATCAATGGAATAGAATATATTTAAGGGGAAATTGTAGAATTCAGGTCTATTGTCTTGGTTTAATCCTAAACTTATTATTTTGAATATTAAGTCTGTTGTCGTTGATAAAATATAAAGGAGAATCAAAACAATACTTTATTCATCTGCAAAATAGGGGACGTGGAAATCCAATTAAAAAAAATAATTACAAGGAATAATACTATGAAGTTAAAAAACTAATCTGGAATGTGAAAAAACAATTGTTCTCTAAAAAAGGGGGATTTAGGAAAACACTGCAGGATCGCACATATTTACTGTGCCTTTTATATATACTGCATATGATGTGCTGGTTGCATACCAGCAGGAGCTCAGCTTTCACCCGGCCAGTGGCACTATGATGGTTTTTCTTACTGAGGCCAAGAGGAAAAGGGAATGAGGAGAAAAAACACAAGCAACATCCGTCTGCACTTTCGTGCTCTTTCGCTTCTTGATGCTTGGTCGTGTTACAGTAGCACACGTCCACTGCCATTGGTTGAAAGGGCTGGACTGCCTACTGTGACCGGGCACGGGCCTCCCCATCCCAAAGGCAAAAAAATAAAAGAATATAGGCCTAGCCTGCAGTCAAAACTGGAAAGGGGCCAAAAAAGGCAAAATATATTTATAATCTATTTGCCATTTCTATGATGTGCTGCAAACCTCCCTTGGAACAATTAAAACAAAAGGCAGAATGTCTGCCCGTTACTCGATATGGTAATGTTACCATGTGATCCGTTCTTTCTGGACATGAATGAATTTTGACTCCGAGCCATTCCAGCTGGAGACTCCATGTCGGGTTTTGAGAGGCTCTCTCAGCACAGACAGCTCCTGCAGACGGCAGCCTGCGTCGGGCTACACTGGCACTGTTTACTGGAACCCAGCTCCGCGCTGTTTCA
>NC_136940.1:6621652-6709152 GCF_949987615.1 Pollachius pollachius
GCTCTTGTGTGAATAGGACTTTTTTTTTAAATGCTAGTAGAAAGTGCGGAGAATTGGCTTGTAAAACCTCCAGTCATTAAAATAAATGTGGGAGCTTAACAGACCCCGACCACTTATTAAGGATTTTAGATTTTACTGTGTCATGTTGCAAACACCTTGTTTGTCTTAAATAGGTTATGATGGGTGTGTGTGTGTGTGCGTGCGTGCGTGTGTGTGTGTGTGTGTGTGTGTGTGTGTGTGTGTGTGTGTGGCTCACACATAAAACTGGAAGGAGATTCGTTGGACTGGAGTGTAGTGCGCTATAATATCACACATGTTTGAAAGCAAACTGTGTAATGGTTTGGATATTGTCTGGCTTATTTTTCTTTTACCTAGCGATGCTTGTGTGTTTTCATTTTTAAATACAGTGTTTCCATTGTTTCAATTAATTTATGACCATCAATGAATTACAGAAAAACACACAATATGCAATCTAAATAATGTGTAATGTAATTTACTTTTCTGATTAGCCGCCTTGCTCGAGTAACTTTTCATCATTTGATTATTATGTTTTTTTCAGTTAGGTGAATAAACAACAAATAAACCACACACACAGAAACGGACTCCCAACACACACACACACACACACACACACACACACACACACACACACACACACACACACACACACACACAGGCGCAAACAGCGCGCTCATCTCTCCATCTCTCCATCTCACTCTTTTTTTTCTGCGATGGGAGTAGAACGCGTACTTATCCGCACACAGCTGCAACACTATTTGGTGGGGGGGGGAGAGAAAAAATTGACGAGAGAAAAAATTCAATTTCTGTGTGACAGAGTAAGAGCGGCGAAGGCTGAGCTCTGAGTAAACAGCCGTTATTGCTCCTCTCCTCCATGGAAGCCGAGCTCAGGGCCTAGCGGTGGCGGCAGAGAGAGAGAGAGGGAGGGAAAGAGAGGGGGAGAGGGGGGGGGGGAGAAAGGCAGCAAGAGGGAGGGAGGGAGGGAGGGAGGGAGGGAGGGAGAGTGGATGTGGATGCCTGCCAGGGGAAAGAGCCATGTCTCGGCTGGATTAGAGGAGAGTGCGGCACATCCACACTTAAAGCCTCTTTCTCCAACAAGACAGGGCCGTTATTTAGGGATGGTGTGGTGGGGTAAACACAAGGGCGCAAAATTTATCTATATATTTATTTATTTTCTCTCACCTCCTTTTTCCGGATAGGCTGTTGTCGGTGTTGTCGGGGTTGTTGGTGTTGTTGTCCTTGACGATTGTGACTTACAGCGAGCGAAGGAGAGGTGGGGGTAGGGCCGGGAGTTTCACTGCTAAGGGCGACGTGTAATGATTTAGCATGGAGCTAATTCCAACCGGGTGTCAAACTGCTGTCAGGTGTCGGTTAAAACAAGATATATTGACAACTGTTTTTAAACCAGGCTTCTTTTTTGCCTGTGGTTTCGGAAATCCATGTCGCCCCCCTTATAGTTTTTGTAGTGTCTATTGATGAATAATACAATAATAAAAAATAAAGATCATAGATTGAGCATTGATTGATTTTTGACACTTCCTCGCTATCGCTAAATTAGTAAAAAATATATTATTGTAACCTGATGCTGTGATGGTCTTATAAATTAAAATAGTAATACATATAGCCTATAACCGAATAAATAATGGAATTTCAAATAAACAATATCTTTTTTTGGTATAGATAGATAAAAGTATAACATACCGCTATTTGTCTCTCTGAAAATATTTCCGTACGGGACAGTGTTTAATATTTAATATAACAATGGGTACTTATTTTTACCTAAGCACACCTAGATTCGCCAAGTCAAAATGGACGCACTGCAACTTAGACAAAACAGTACGAATATTTGGAATATATATTAACCATTTCAAATGTAAATAAATTTATGTCAATGTAAAGGTATGGTTACGTGTCATTTGAAGAGTCAGAATAATCTCAACATCTGTCAGTCACAAAGGAAGAAGGGTTTGGCCGTGATTAATGTAAATTTATAATCAATAATGGCTGGATCAATGGTTTGCATCGTGTAACCGTCAAACCTAGCTCGGACTCGAGGAAAAGGTGGAAGCGAGGATACCCTATAATCTCATTGGGACCTTTGTGTGTGTGTGTGTCTGTGTGTGGGTGTGTGTATGTATGTTCGCATATTTGTGTGCGTCTGTATGGGTGCGTGTGTGTGTATCTGCATGTGTGTGTCTGCGCGTGTGTGTCTGGATGTGTGTGCAGTTGTGTGTGCGCGCGCGTGTGTGCGCCTGTGTGTGTCTCCGTGCGTTCATGGATGTGTGTGTGTTTTTCCTGCGATTATTATCATTCGTCTTAAGGTTCATTAGTGCTCCATTTATAAATTTCCATCATCACCTGTAAGAAGAAGAAAAAAAACACCTCAAAGTTTTGATGTCGTTTTTATGGTGGTAGATCTGAGGAAACGGTATTAGTCCATTAACTCTCTGCAGTGAATCATGAGTCCTCCTCCTTTCTATTGCACACATAAACTCCATGTGTGGTCTATGAGAATGTTTCTGTTTCCGCTGTGCTGACTAAAGTTTGGCCCCTGAGTTTGCTCTCTCTCTCTCTCTCTCTCTCGCTCTCTCTCTCTCTCTCTCTCTCTCTCTAACGCTCTCTCTCGCTCTCTCTGTCCTTCTTTCTCCCTCTTTCCCTCTCTCGTTCTTTCACTCTCTTTCATTGCCTCCTTATCTCTCTCTCTCTCTCTCTCTTGCTCTCTATACCTCTTTCTCCCTCTTTCTCTCCCTCTCTCTTTCGCTCTCTCTCCCTGTGCCTCCCTCTCTCTCACTTTCTTCCTCCCTCCCTCCCTCCCTTCCTCTCTCTCCCACCCTGTGTCTCTCTGGGTAGATAATGTCTCTGCAAATCATCTAACCACGCTCATTGAAGCGCCTTCCAGTAATTGAACAAGACTTAGTGCTTTACAGGAAAAACAATAGTCATAGTTATCACAGATCTCCACTCGTCGGCACATTAAACCAAACACTGGGATTTTTGGACTTTGAATACCTGAACTGAAGAAAAAAAACAGGTTTGTCTTTTTCTCCTTTGCTCTCTTTGTCTCTCTCCCTCTGGCTCTCGGTGTCTCTCTCTCTTTTCCCCAATGCCGTAGCACGGCTGGTATGGGTGTTTGCTAGGTGTGATATTATAGACCTTGTTGCGTGATTAGATTGCATGTCGTCTCACAACAACCACCTGAGGTTTGGAGGGCCGCCCGTGGGGCTTTGCTGGTTGATTTCTTAAGAGGTGTGCGTGAAAGACATTTGCATAAAAAAATAAGAGTTTTTAATTACTCTTAAACATGATTTGACAAACAGGAGTTAGCATGAGACGCTAAACTTTGTGCTAATTATAATCATCCTCTTTTAAAAGCCGAGTGAGCGTGAATGCTGATTTTATTCATGTCATTATTTCTATATTATTATTATTTCCTAGGATTAATTAGGTTACCTGAGAGTGATTTAATACCTTGAGCCGGTATAGCCGTTGTCACCGGGGCTTGAAGTGTCTACAATATCGAAAAAGATTGGCTATGTGCGTTCAAATGTATCTATATTTACTTGGTAGTAACTGAGTGTGTTGCCGTGGCGCTGGAGTTGACCTTGCGTGTGTCCGACAAGGTTCTCTCCCTCGCTCTACCCCCTCGCTTTCGTTTCCGCAAGCTCTCTTAAGACACAAAATGGCCAAGAGGAGCAGTTGTTCTCGACAGAGATGCATTGTTTCAGGCCGCCAATAAACCATTGCACTGTGAGTGGCTAAAGCTGTGAACCTCATCTCGACTACAGTGTAGGGGCTAGCTAACAACACGGCAACTGTCAAGGCTGCAGCACCTGCTACTGTCTCTAGTGGTAAAGGGACTCTTTATTTCTCTCTCTCTCTCTCTCACACCCTCTCTGTCGCTGTCTGTTGCTCACATATTCGCATCACTCTTCTGTTTTTGACAAGCCAGAGGCGATAGTGTCTCAGTTTGGGTCAACTGCGAGTGGAGCTACTCGGGAAAAACATTTGAAAGCAGAGGACGAAATGTCAATCCGAATAAGGATGTTAAAACGGAACGCGGCCACCCCTTAGGGCTAGCGGTTAGCTCGGCCAGAAACATATGCCCAGGCGCTGTGTTAAGCGACTAAAAAACTAAAACCCGGACCACCTATGGATCGTTAATGGGTTTTTGGGTGGTTTTGAGTTTGGATTTATATTTCTTATTTTCTATTCACAGAGCTGAAATATGGTATGAAATCGTAGATCAATTAATAGAGTTGACTGCCGGATACAACAATTGCTAATACTGCGAATAGAGGCCATTGAAACGCAACATTTCCAAAACACTAAAACACTAACATTCCAATTAGTATTTCAAAAGACATACTATATCTTTTGATGAAATTTTTGCTCTTGTTCAAATACTCAAGTATTTGTATCAGCGGTAGCGATACCGATGGAAAGTTAGGCTAACAAGATCTAACATAAGATCTAATGAGCTCATACCTTGTGTCTGAGTTGTGAACGCCCAATTGAATCCACAATGCCACACACATCATACAAGTATAGGAAGAGGAATATAGTTCATGAATAAGTCATACCGCGCCCCTAATTTGTCCACGGACCGCCACTGCCGGACAGGTGCATCGCTTGGAATGCTCCCGGCTAGGAGCCGCGTAGCGCTAAATGGTTTCTCTCTCACCTTATTGAATTGAAGCATAAGGAAGCGGCGGTGGCGACGGTGGCGACGGTGGCAGCAGCGCCCAATGCCGATATTGTTGGAATAATTCTGGGAACTGCTAAGTTAATAGGAGAGTTAAAGCCAGATTTTTGTTAAGAGATACACAGCCCTCATCATAATGACACAAATTACCAACAATAATGATAATAATTTTAACAATGATAATACAAGGTGGTTGAAAATACACAGTGGTTGAAAAATACACGACAATGCATGTGAAAAGACACATGCATTGTCGCTAACATGCATGTGGAATGGACATGCGCACCAGACCACCAGACTACAGTGTCACCATCTTTCCTTCCCCTACAACACCCCTGCCCCCCCACCCACCCCCAACTGTATCTATGTCTTATTTCCCAGCGCTAACATGCCAGGTGTGAGGTAGGAGTTGTAATTCTCACACCCTGTCTTAATTAAAAGCAGCTTGGCTGTGAATAGCTGTATTAAACAAACAGGCCTGTCTGGTGGCGAAAGCAGGGTTCCGTATGATTTATGGCAGAACTCACACCACCAGGTGCCTTACAGCTCATTTAGAGAGAGAGAGGGAGAGAGGGAGAGAGAGAGGGAGAGGGAGAGAGGTGGTCTAATGAATTACGAGGAGCCATTGTAATATGTATTTTCTCCCTGAGCAAATGTCAAAGATGCCAGATCACACAACGACACACGCAGAAGTGTGATATGAAGTCATGTGTAGTTTTTCCCCGGCTGTCGTAGATATAGTTCACAAGTCGTTTGATAAATATGTGCACCTCTCTTAAAGATTAAAGTCTGATAGAACGCTCAACTTTTTAGTTCAGATAAATATTTGCCCAGAAGAATGGCAATTTGCAGTGAATATTGGGAGTGGTTGACCCTGGATCCATGCAGTAAACAAACCGTCACAACTGAGGTCTCTGTGCGTTCAAAGTTTGCGCTTTTCAGAAAGAAAAAGACATATTTTGAAAGCGAACAGAAGAAGAATATATCCTCAAGATAAATCTGATATTCATGCTGTGATTCCTCCACAAACATAATAAGGCTTGTGTAAAAACCAAACCCGAAATGCAAAAAAAGCGCAAAAACATCCAAAGAATTGCATCCACCGTGCTATACTTACATCCAGCAGGCTTGGCTTCTTACTTGAAGCCTCGTCACCGCTGTGATTCCATGGTAGCTGATTGGGTTTGGAAGGAGCATACAGTAAAGGAGGACAGTCAAATACTAGTGGGGAAACGCGGACATTTTTTGTCCTTTGCAAAAAAAAAAAAGGGAAAAGTTCTGCCAGTGGCATTTCTTCCAGTCATCAACTGGGGCTGATTACAAGTGAGACCAGAATGAGCGGACAGGATCGGGCTCCAGACACCATTACCATCAGAAATAGGCCCAGCTGGCCCTTGGGTTGTGGCTTCGGCTCCAAGCCTCTGAAAAGTTTCTCTTTCCTGTCTGATAACATCTCGCCAGGTTAGCAAGTATATGTATGTATGATGTCTGTGTGTGTGTGTGTGTGTGTGTGTGTGTGTGTGTGTGTGTGTGTGTGCGCCCGCGCATGTGCAAGCATGTGAGTATGCGCGCGTGTAAGTGTGTGAGCATGTGAGTGTGCACGCTTACATGTCCATATACGTATGTGTGTGTGTGTGTGCGTCTGTGTATTTATTTTTCTAATAGTGGCCCAGACAGTTTATCTTAGTGGTTAACCTCTGGCAGAATAACTCAGTTTAAAGTAGTCTTCAAGTTATTCACCCACAGGTAAAGTTAAAAATAATCCAACATAGCATAATATTTGGATCACTACAGGGCATGCACATACCTCTCAGACTAAGTGGTACGGTCCATCAGATCCAATGTGGTTCTGACGGACCGTACCACTTAGTCAGAAAGTGGCGGAACCATCCGCTCTCTCAAGGAAACCCAGAATAGGTTTTTCAAAAGGAATACGTGAGTCAACATTACTTTGGGCTGAGCTTTAAAATGTTGAAGCGGTTTGATTCAAGATGCTATCAGCTGATTTCATGGGTCTTTCAACAGAATAAGCTCAACCGTTTTCTACTGGGGACTGTTTAGTTGAGCATTATTAAGGTGATTCATACAACTGGAGCATGCGGCTTATAGCCTGGAACCATAATTAGTGCTCTGAGTATGTGTCAAACACAGGATTTGTGCTTTAAAAGCCATACAAAATGGTCAGGGATTTGGTTTGCCAGTCAGACAGGCTCAAACAGTTATTATTGATCAGCTGTGACTTTCCAACAATAACCAAACCACAACAACAAGGTCTCCAATAGAGTTACATAACACATGTGTATTAACCTCATCTCAAGGCATTTAGATTGATTTTCAAAGAAAGAAGGTTTCATGAAAGCAAATTGCATAGGGAATATTTTGAGAATATTTCAGTAAATGTTTTAGTGAATTTCTTTAGCGTCTAACTTACTTTGGCTCTTTATTTAAAACACGAGCAACATAAATATCAATGTGTGGGGAGAGATTGCTTTCTATTTTAGGGCTATTGATAATTAAATGAATAACTAAATAGAAAGAGCTCTAGGCCTTACTGCTAGCATGCATTTAGCCTCTGCCTCAATCTAAACGGAGATTTGATTCATTTTTCATGTAATCAAATCCTCAAACACATTCTTTAAGAAAATAATCTCATCACTGAGTGGGGGAAACCTGTAGTGAGGTCCAATGCTATCTTAGAGATTCAAATGAGAAGGGAGGAGAATGAGCCAATCCTAACTTGTTTGCATCACAATCCCCCTCATACAGTTGTGCTGTAATGCAAATGAATGCTCGGGAGAAAGCTTGTCCCCAAAAAACTCTCCTGTCTCTGGTGACAAAGGCGAGCGGGGATGAGGGTTTGTGGGTGGGGGGGGGGAGTTGGGGTTGTGTGGGTTAGACGCTGAAAATGATTGAACACACTCTAAGAGCGGCTGAAGGAAATGAGATGATACAACGTCGACGTTCAAAAGCAAATTAAATAACCAGAATATTTTTTCTTTTCATTTTGCTGTGGATAAATGTGCTATTAAATCCCCTGGCCTGATTTCATTCTTTCCCCGGCGTCTTTCGGTTCTTTCAAAAAAATTTCGTGGTGCCCCTTTTTTTTGTCCGGGGCGAGAATATGTCTCATGTTATTGTGCGCCGAAGAGTGGAAACCATTCATTTGTGAGCAGCGGCTAAATGGGAGCTTTTAGAAAGTGTCTGTCTTTGAGGGAAAAAGAGAAAAAAAAGCAGGAAAAAGGGTCAATATACCTTCATCACGTTTAACAAGCACCATTACCTGTCATGGTGGCCGTGAGCGGACAGATTAAGGGTTGACAACTGATTGCCCTCAGAAGAGAAAAAAAAGACTACACCCAATTCTTTTGTGTCGCTCCTCTGACGAGCCATGACAACAGGACCTTGTTTTGGGGTTTGACACACACACGCCACATTCCCGCGTCACACAACAGTCCTTTCCGCGTCTTTTGAGATTGAAAACTATATATACTGCCATCGGGGCACTTGTACTGATATGTTTTACTGGACTGTTGACATGGCTCCTGGCCTTTTGTTAACCAGATTGTCCTTCCTGTGCAATAAAGGTTAAAAGCCTTTTACAAGAGAAAGACTCTGCGCCCTTATTTTGAAATTTGAAAAACACATCTTTCAAAATCAATATAGAACTAAACATGAATAGGCTGTATTTACGTACAGCTAAATAAAAACAAAGTGTCATGCTAAACAATGAAACTATCTTTACTTTTTTTTTGCTTTGTGTGTGTCGACTGCAATGCGTGGATTTGTTTGTTGTGTATGCTCGCTCACCCGCGCCCATCCCCCATTGGCGTATGTTTTTACAAGTCATCTTCTCCGTTACCCTCCTCGTGTTTTTGTGTGGTGCCACCCACTATCTTAAAAATTAATCATCCTGTTGAATAATGCCTCACGATCACTGTGCATTATTGATGCTGAGGTCCCTAATAGAAGGAAGAGCTGAACCGAGAGAGAGAGAGAGAGAGAGAGGGAGCAAGTGTTAGGGAGAGAGAGGGTAGAGCGAGCATAAACGCTGCTCACTGGTGCGCGTCCCCATAAATACACCACACTTGAATTATCATAGACTTAAAAGCATTGTAAAACAAGCTATTTGCCCCCTCGACTGAAAACCAGTCACAGAGAGGGAGAGAATGAGAGGGCTATGATTCAATAAATAAATATCAAACGTAAGACACGCTCACATACTCTGCGGGAAATATATAGAGCTGCCTAAGTCCTATAAACTAAACAAGAGTTGACAATGAGCGCAACACGCTCTGGCCTCTGGCTAAGGGGGCTGTGTGTCTGAAGGACGTTGGCTTGGGCAAAAAGTGACAACTCTCTCTCTCTCTCTCTCTCTCTCTCTCTCTCTCTCTCTCTCTCTCTCTCACTCTCTATCACACTCCCTCTCTCTCTCCCTCGCTCCCCAACAGCCAGTGAGTGTTAGTGGCTGTGAGCGCACATCAATCTGTCTAGGTCCCTCTCCCCCGACTTTGCCAGCCAAATAGCATTGTGTTGCTCCTCAATGACAGACACACTGGTTCACTGGGCTGAAATGGAGAGGAGCAGCCTTTCAGAGAGAGAGGGAGAGAGAGAGAGAGAGGGAGGGAGAAGGGGAGAGAGGGAGGGAGAAGGGGAGAGAGGGAGGGAGACATAGAGGGATAGAAATAGAGAGGTGAAGGGCCGAGAAGGAGAGAGGAGAGGAGGAGAGAGCGAAAGATGGAGACTGAGAGAGGGAAAGTGAGACATTATAGCGGGAGAAAGAGAGGTTGAGGCAGGGAGGGAGAGACAGAGAGAGGAGCAGAGGGAGATGGAGAGATGGAAGAGAGGAAGATAGAGAGGGGGGAGAGAGTAAAATAGAGGGGGTAGAGATGAGAGGGGAGAAAGACAGCGGCAGAATGACAGAGCGAACGCGACGCCTTGGCCAACAGCACAGAGCTCGCTGAGCCTGATCCCCTATTTGTTTTGACTAACTTTGCCATCGAGAAAATGGATCACACAGCAATGTCCCCTTTTATGCTGCCCTCATGTAGATCTCGAATGCTGCCACCCACAACAACAGCCCTTCGCCTTATTCACCAAGGCATATCGTAATTGGCTTGGCTGTGTGTGTGTGTGTGTGTGTGTGTGTGTGTGTGTGTGTGTGTGTGTGTGTGTGTGTGTGTGTGTGTGTGTGTGTGTGTGTGTGTGTGTGTGTGTGTGTGTGTGTTTGTGTGAAATGCATAGGCTAACCTATAGCTTCAGCAGCTTGTCTGTACTCCAAGGTGAACGTCGGCGTGTCAAGGACTTATTGGTTCTGATTGGCAGCCACTATCGCCCAGGAGATACTTATAATGGTATGGCTCCCATTCCTGACCCCTTCCCTATTTATCTTGCTGTATTAATGTCAGCCTATTAATTCCCCCGACCGGGGAAGCGTTTGGCGAAGACACCGTTTAACGGGGAGCCGGGCGGAATTCATTCTTATCTCGGCACACCTGAAAGGGGGGAACGGTCTTGTGTTATCGGCGGGTGGAAATGACATTTTCAAATTTCATTCGAGATAATCCACTTCACTTCCCAGCTAAAACATCAAAATTACAACGGGTGGCTAGAAATTCGATGGAACCCATATTAATATTTTCCGTAACGGGGGCGGGTCGCGTCGGCCCCGCAATATCCCCGACGGCAGACCGGTGTAGGTATCTATCGGACCTAATAGGATTCCCCGACGCATTGTTGAAGTGATTATGAAGCGCTGGATTCGGTACTCGGAGAGGCAGAGGGCACACGGCGCCCGGGAACACCGGCGAGAGAAAGTCACCCCTTGTGGCTGATCGTAGTAAACACAAATACGTTAGAACACTGTGACATGGTAATCATAATAACAGCACCTTTCCATTCTCAGGATCAAATACTCAGAATCGGCTCATTGCAATGAGGGATCTTATACGTTGTTTTCCTTGCTCTTTGCACACACTCGGTTTTAATTCCGAACCGATTTAATCAACGAACGTTCCCGGGACTGACGTGGGAACGCCTCATTGAGTCGCCCCGTGGCCCGACCGGTAGGGAGTGCTCTAATCGATTAATTGAATGGCTCATAAAAATGATGAATGGAGGCGGACTGGAAGAGCAACGCACATGACCATGCCCGCTCCCAGAGCACATCACAGCGCTCCTCCGGTGGGCTTTTGGGGTGTCTGAGTGTGTGTGTATGTCTGTGAGTGCGAGTGTGTGTGGGTGTGTGTGTGGGTGTGTGTGTATGTCTTTGAGTGAGTGTGTGTGTGTGTGTGAGAGTGTATGTCTGTGAGTAAGTGTGTGCGTGTGTGTGTGTGTGTGTGCGTGTGTGTGTGTGTGCGTGTGTGTGTGTTTTTGCGTGTGTGTGTGTGTGTGTGAGTGAGTGTGTGTATGTCTGTGAGTTTGTGTGGGTGTGTGTGAGTGTAATGGATACTGTAAGCTGATAATAATGGACATTATTATTATTATTGTTGCTAGGATTATTAGGGTGCGCTGTTTTTAGACATTGAAACACAGACATAATAAAGTTTATGAACGACTCGCTTGAATATCTGGGTTTTTCATGCTGTTTTTCATCTGGCATGTGTGAGGAGGGAATGGAGTGTGTAACAGCTACTGTAAGCTCCTAATGAATATTATTATCATCACAGTTATGATTGTAGTGGTACCATTTCAACATGACTACGTGGACTATTATGATAATTGTTTTCTGCAGATCTGCTCTTTCTGATTCAGACTGTGAATATTACTGTACTCTGGGATGAGGGAAGGCAGTCGGGGTAGTACGATGATGTGAAGGGTCGGGTGGGCGGGTCTGGATTACTTTGTAACACTGTATGACCTCAGTTGGACTAGGGGGGCAGCGGGAATGGAATGAAATACGCCGTTGATATTCGAAAAAGTGAACAGGCCGATGATATGCACACAAAATAGGGGCTTGGAATCCTTTGCCAGATGTAACGGTTGGACGTTTGAAAAATTTAAATACAAAGAAAATACCCCCCCCCCCCTTCCCACACACCCTAACCCCTTGTATAACCGTCTCAGCCCCAATTTACACCCCCCCCCCCCCCTCCCTGAGTGGGAGTGGGGCAGTCCTGCAACAGTCTAGTCATGCATTGCATGCGTGACCGGGTGTTACCCTGGCTGAGTCCACTGTCCCGGGTCACGGCCTTCACTCGGGGGCTCATAACAGTCACATCGTGTTTGGTTGGGGTGCCATTCATGCTAACCGTCACCCCATCTACCTCCAGCCAGACCCCACCCCCTCCCCCCACCCCCCCCCCTTTCAGACCGTTAGCTCCTTCTCTCTGTTGCTTCCACTAATAACCCCCCCACCCCTCTCCCAGTGGGAGGGGGTCAGTGCCAGCCTCTCACCCCCCCCTGCCCCATATACGACACAGCGGGGGGGTCTCCATGCACATCCACCCAACACCAAACCCACCTCTGCCCCGACTGGAGTGCAAATTCTTCGTGAAAATGTACGCCGGGGCAAAAACGGATCCATCTTCAGCGAGTACCTCTCGCGGGGAACGGGAGTTTCCCCGCACAGGCCGAGGCAAAGTCCTCCAGAAGTGAACTGCTGCTGAGGAGGGGTCCCCAGGTATTATGGCTTCCCCTCCATGAAGTGAGCGAGAAAAACAGAGATAAGAGGAGCCTTATAGTATATATGAATACATGCATGAGAGCCTACCATTGAAGGAGAAGGAAGGAAGAGGAAAAAAAAAAAAAAAACGCAATGAGAACCAAATGTCTAACCCCACCCACCCCATTCAACATGTGGTCGGCCTGGTTGGTGATTTACATTTCATGGAGTCCCGGGTCCTATATGACCCCTCCTTTCAGTCCTTGTGATGTGTGCGCCACAATTAACATCCACACTTTTTCTCGGGGGTGCGTTGAAAGCTTGGGGGCTAATGCGAGGGTCAAGCAAGACTTGCAGGCTGTCAATCTTAGATTGTAACGCCGGCCCTGTCCCTCTGTCCCCCCCCGCCCCCCCCCCCCCACCCCCCGCCCCCCCCCCCCCCCCCCCCCGACAGAGTCCTTTATCCAGTGTCCTGGCCATTCTTCCAGACCTACTTCCACAGAACAGCCCCGACTCTTCCTCTATTCTCTAGTGGCCCTCCCTAACAGCTATAGAGGGACAACCGGGAGCTTTGTCTGAGGAGAGCAGGATTCCTTCACATCTGCCTCTTGTTTTGGCCCAGCCGAGCCTCGCCCTCCCTCACCCCACATTCAAATTTCAAACTGTCTTTTTCAATCAATCCCCTTCCCCTCCATCTCTCCTCCATTAGCGCCATTGTGCACACACCAAAGTACCTTTTGTGTGTGTGCATGTTTGTGTGTGTGTGTGTGTCTATGTGTGTGTACGTGTACGTGTGTTTGTGTGCATGTCTGTGTGCGTCTGTATGCATGTATGTATGTATGCATTTATGCGTGCCAGTGTGTCAGCCTGTGCGCACGTATTTAATGCTTGTACGTGCATGAGAGGGGCAGAGAACCAGAGAGGCAGAGTGAGAGAGTGTGCGTGCGTGTGTGTGCCGCTTATAGTTTAAACCCGCACCCCCACCCAATCCGGCCCAAAAAAAGAGTGTTGCGAATCACATTTTTCGCCACTCTCCTTTCGCCCGCTGCAGAGTGCTCTGTTTCGAATGTGCCGACTCTGGCAAATACATCAAGAGCACATATGCTGAAAGCCTCTGGGCCGACGCCCCTGTGGCTTCCCCATCGCTCAGAGTACTTTAACATCTGCCCGTGCCAACTTCATATTTAGCCAAAACAATGTGACGCCTGTTGACATTTTGGCAATCTGTGTTTAACATTCACAGTACATTGACTTAATCATCGTCGCAGCGTCACAGGGGGACGTAGCGGGTGGGGGTTGGAGGGGGGGAGGTGGAGATGACGGCGATGGTGACGACGGCGGTGATAGATTGGTAGCGAACGTTACGTGCGCCACGAGGAAACGGGGAAAACGCTCTTTGTTGTAGCCGCAGACCGGCAGGAGGTGGAGGAGGGAGGTGGAGGAGGAGGTAGAGGAGGAGGCCACGTGGTTCCCCCCCATCCCCAATCCCCAGCCCCAACCTCCCAGCCCCCAAGCCCCAAGCTGAGGGCTGTTTAAGGAAACAGCCAGGGTATGATCACCGATGGATCCTGGCACGTGGGCAGAGTCTGGGGGAGGGGGGGGGGGGGGAGAGAGAGACAGAGAGAGAGAGAGAGAGAGAGAGAGAGACCAACACACACAGAGAGAGACAGAGAGAGAAGGGAACAGAGCCCCCCTGCAGAGCAGGGAGACCTCAGCACATTTAATGAGCAGGACGACAGGAAGGCAGACTCCCCCGATTTTGCGCCTTTGGTGCCTCAGCATGTTAAACACTCACAGCGGGGAACAGACGATATTAAAGTATAGGATTGTTATCATCGATTTGCCCAACACCCATCGCCGTGTAGTAGGCATCGACGGTGAGCCCTTCTTTATTTATATCCACAGCGGGGGGGCTCCCTTCGTCTGCATGGGAGGCAGGCAGGGGTACCCAGACAGGCCCGCTCTCCGACCTCGCGCGCTCACACACGTCTCGTTCTCTCCCAGATCCCCGGTGGTGATTACCAGGCCCTGAATGCAATGGGGGCGGTCCCTTCTGTCTAATTTGATCCGTCGATGTGTGTACATATGCATCCATCCACCGCCAAGACGGAAGATTACCGTGGATCCAGGATTCGATGTGATTCAGCACATACTATCCTCTCTTTAAAAGCAATGCTGTTTTGTACGTAATCTTTGAAATTCGGTATCGTTCTGACAAAATGGTGCCCGTCTTTTTAAAATCTACACGATGTTGTATGATGGCAGACCATATTTGAGAGCACTCAGCGCTTAAGCCGCATGGGGGGAGGGGGGGGGGGGGGGATGGGTGGCTCAGCCACGGTAAGATCTCACAGATGTATCCGCCAGGCCTGATGCCACTCTTTAGTAGCAGCTATAAGAAAGGAAAAGGTGTCTCGGTCCTCGACGGCTTCACAGCGCTCCATTGAAGCGGAGGTACTGTCGAGCACAACGCACACATGATGAGAGCGTGTACAGTGTGCGCAGCGAACGCTGAAGACTTAATCCTATTGTGGGAAGGAGGAGGGGAGTCTCTTAAACCCATGTGCTCAAGCGAGCTTTGTTGTGACACCAATACAACCAGAGGGCTTTAATTCACGCAGGCCCTTCGGATATAGGCTAATTATATATATATACATATATATATTATAGAGAGAGAGAGAGCCACTGGCCTAATAAATCACATTGGTACCTGGTGCATTAATCATCAAGTGGAGGAACCAAGGTGAGGACTTTTTCTCTGAATCTAATACACCTGTGCCCCACGGTCACACCGCGTCTGTCGAAAGCCTCGGCCAGGGTGTGCGTAGCGTCGGGCGAAACGCTAAACACACTCTGCTCATTGTTCCGCAGCTCCCTCCTGTTAACCTTTTCTTAAACAGCTTCAAATTGGAAGGTCTAAGGTATGTCCTGATGTCATTTCAGATTAGCCCGATCATTGCGGGCTTTAATTATAGCCCTGTCAGCTGATGTGTGTGCGTTCTGCGTATGTCTCCGCCGAGAGAGGGAGGAGAGGAAAAAACAGAAAGAAGAAGAAATCATAACTACTGCAGCCGACTCTCCGGTCTTCAGAGGGAACCGATCAAAGCTTGCATCTCGCCCGTGAACGCAACCGATTATCTACCTTCAAGTGGGGAGGAAGTACAAGACCAGTTCGTCCAGAAACATTAGTAGAGTTGGCCGGCGTTGGCAGCATCATCGCCGCCGACAACAACACAACATCCTTTTCATTCGTGTTGTGTTCGTCCACCCCCACCCACCCCTTCCCTCCGCCCCCCTCCGCCCCTGACCTTCTGAGGATGTAACATTAGATCCCTTTAGCTGGGATCTCATAACAGGGCTGTGCCCCTTCTGCCGCACAAAACAGGGGCAACACAAAAAAACAAACACAAAAAATCAACTGGAACACCCGGTTGTGGACAGACAGACAGTCAAAGACGGAAAAGACAGACAGAGAGGGCGAGAATAATACAAATAAAAAGAACACTTCCTAATGGGGTCCTGTGTGCCTTGTTGCCACGGCGATGCCATATCCCTGGGTACATGCACTAATGGTTCATGGGAGTGCGCGGGCCGAGGTTAGCGGCGGCGGAGTAAACAGGCAGACAAAAGGGAGCCGTTAAAAGTGGGAAACGCATGCCTGGGCGCTCAGGTAGGCATTAAGTTTCACCCTACACAGCCCATTGCGCTGTATCCATGACAAGGGAGGGGTGGTGGTGGTGGTGGTGGGTGGGAGCAGGCCATTTGCTTTTGTAGGGAAACAGGAAAAACAAACAGGAAAACAGAATGGTAGTAGTAGGAGTAGTAGAAGGAGAAGTTTTGTGAAGCAGTGGAGGGGAGAAATTTTTTTGTGGGGAGAGGGGTAAATGAGTGAGGGGAAGGAGGGAAAAAGGGAGGGGGGGGTAGGTTGTATAGAGAGGGAGATAAGCTTGTGTGTGGTCAGTCACAACAGAGTGGTGTTGCTATCTTTTGAGGGTGTGTGTCTGCGTGGTCGGGGGGGGGTTGTTTGGCTAGTGAGATAAGCAACGGAGTCAGCCTTTGGAGTCATGACAAGATGGAGACGGGGAGGGGCTTGTCGCGGTTTGTTTGTGTGTGTGTGTGTGTGTGTGTGTGGGTGCGGGTGTGTGTATGCATGCATCAGTGACATGAGGCTCTCATCTCATCATCTCTCCACCGATGTGACGGTCACCAACCACTCAGCGTCCATTAAGAGATTTCCCTCCCCTCGACTCTGGATTATTGACCTTCTTCTGGGCTTATCCTGGTTAGATCTTTCACAGTATATCACAGTTTGGAGGATTTATACACACCTTTTGTGTGCTGTTGTAGTCATGTAGGCAGACAGTGTAGAGACAGCAGGGGCGAGGAGACATGGCTTCCTGTGTGAGGATGAGGGGGAGAGAACAAGGTCTTGAGAACGTTGTGTTAACAACATTGTCTTTAGGATGTCATGTTTAGAGCGATGTCTTTCTACAGCGTTGTCTCTGGAAGGTAATCTTAAGAAAGAGGTCTTTTTAGATCGTCGTCTTTAAAAGATTCTCTTTAAAACGTTGCCTGTAGAATGTTGTCTTTAGGAGATTCTCTGGAGAACATTGCCTTTAAGAATGTTGTCTTTTGGAACCTTGTCTTTTAAACGCTGTGCTGAGAATGTTTTGTGGAATGCTTCCTTTTGAACGCTGCCTCACTAATGTTATCTTAAGAACGTTGACTTTAGAACGATGTCTTGAACTGACGGCGACTCCCTTTGCTTTGCTCCCTTTGCAGCTGAGGAGACGAGCGATGACCATCTTCCAGACCTGTTGCCTTGGACTTTTCTAGCCAACCGTCTGCCATCACACCCTCCCCCCCACCCTAACCAGCCCAATCCCACCCCACCCAACTACCAGAGACCATCCACACTCCGTGAACCATGATGGCCTGTTCCCTGTGGAAACTCCTCACCATCTGCATGTGTACCATCACGTTGGCTCAAATACATTCCACCGAGGGTGAGTAGTGCACTGCTATTCTTTCCCTTTTCATTGGAATTGTCGCGAAGCCAGTATTCATTTCGATTGGCCTTCACAAGTGATTCTCGTCAATAGGCCATTGTCTCTGGGATACATTTGGTCCTGTGTATAGCTTGGCTTTTTCAAAGCCAGTGCCAAATGTATAGATATATATTTTTTTAATATAAAAACACCTATTGATTCCTGCAGTGAGAGCCAAAACTGTTCCCCTGACTAAATGCAGTGCGATGCTTGTGTGAGCAATATAGCTGTGGTGGGAACAGTAAGTCCAGGCGGATGGGGTGGTGGTGGCGGTGTGTGTGTGTGTGTGTGTGGAGGGGTAATCTGGAGTGGTTTCATTAGTTGGTAAATTGTGATTTGTCTGAGATTTTCTGCTTCAAAGCGCCCCTCGTCCCCAGTGGCAGGGACACAGAACTCAGGATCCATTTGTAAATTCCTCTCGCCGGAGATTCTCTCGCGCTCCCATCTCGTGGCAGCAGGCGAGCATCTAGCGTTCCAGGACGAATCTTGAAGCCTGAATGTGTTTTAATCACGTCGTGTTTAGCTTTGATTAAACCCACTCTGGAGTGCATCATAATCATGAGCTTTATGCTGCTAAACTTTATCCGAGGCAAATTGTGTTCAAGCCGACATTGGTGTTTAATGATAGGAGCAGTAGTTCATTACTTAAGACAGTTAAGCATTCAGCTTGATGACGGAGCAGACAGGGCATATTTTCATGTCTCAGTTGAATTGGTTGGGGTTTGTGTCAACAGTTTTTCGCTGCGACCCGATGTTAGGGGATGTTATGTATAGCTTTCGCTATATTCACAATTCTTTGGGTTTTTGTCATTACCATGTTCAATTATCATCATCATGCCCTGCTATTGCTGAAGATGGAACTAAAGGAATCCAATAACAGTCCTAGAGCCGCTTATTCTTACGATATCAATCATGCACATCCCATTCGACAAAGGACCGCGCTGCACAATGTATCTCGTTCCAAAGCCCTTGAGAACATTTCTCCCACATAGCCTCCAGCTTGAAAAGGATTCAGGCATCGCAAAGGTCACGAGCAATAGTAAGCATATGTCCTATGTGCCTGTACATTGAGATATCATCCCCAGCCCCCTCCCGTCCATATAAAATCTGCTCCAGGCAAAGACAAACAGTAGACTGCACTGGATTTTGTTTATACATTTCCCTCACCTTTTGTGTTTAGTCGTTAATCATCTCATCTTGTTTGCCTTCACCCACGACCGCAGACACATCCCAGTCAAATAGAGAGAGGGAGAGAAAGGGAGGGAGAGAGGGAGAGATCAGCCCAGAAAACAGTTCATTACGGGCTAAACAATATCCCCAAGTAAACATGCGTCATTACACTGCATCCTTGCCCCTAATATCTTTTTAATGCATTTTTATAATTGAATCAAATGGGTTAGTGCCGTGATGTAAATAGTTAGGGTTTGCGTTTATTTTCCTCCTCCCTCCTGCGTTCTTTTCAACAACGTTCACAGAGAAACTGGTTGGTGGAGGGGTGTTTGTTTTATCTGACCTCCCTGTATGAAATACTCAGTGTCAAAACTCTGTGGGTAGCTACCAATATTTTTCTTCATTTTAAAATATTTATTGAGCTCCAATACCTTCCCTTTCCTCTTCTTTTTCGAAAAATATAAAAAAAAATTCTAGCCCAGTTAACATCCAAACCGTGAGCCAGTTAGGCCTGTATTTCTTACCGGATTACAGCCAACGGTCCTAGAGTTTGGATATTAGTTTATTTTGATTGATTCAGCTTAATTTTCTACATGACATAGTTTGCCGTGAGGTATTAAAATGACTCACAACAATGAAGCCATCCACATTGTGTGCTCACACACACAGAGCAGTCCCATATCATGGGCTGCTGGGACAACATTTTGTTCTGTAAGGTAGTCCACATGTACAGACATCTTAACCAGGCAGCCTATTCATCATACGTATACATTTGTATTGTCATTTTATGTCATATACGTGAAAATACATGTGACTTCGCTGTGATTTATTTCATTTGGAGAAACAGCGACGTCAAAGGTTTAAATGCAAGGTTGGGAACTGAGCCGGTTGTGCAACATGATAAAGAGCGTATTTTATTACAGATAATTGTTATTTTAATTGATAATTATACTATAAAAACATGGGCTTGGGTACTAGACGTAGTTGCATTTAATAAGAAAGGCACAGTAACAGTAGTTAACATAACAGTAGTTAAATCATGTGAACAATTTGTGAATACAATTATCTGTTTTAGTTTGCAGTTTGACCATTTTTTTTGTATATTCCAAAAAAAAAGATTTTGCACCCACACAATATCCCAATAAATACAGAAAAATAACAAAAAAATTTACGATTTAGAAAAAAAAAAAAAAAACATTGAACAAACAAAAACAACAATAAACAATGAAAAAAAAAATTATGTCATTGCACATCGTCAAACTGGATGACATGCCTTTAAAAGTATACAACCGGTTGGGTTGGGGTCGGTTTGTAAGACAGTGACTGAACCACAATGTTTACCTAGTGCTGCCATGAACACAAACTTCAATAGCCTTCCCTAAATTCGAAAGAAGAAGGAACAGCATTCTGTTCCAATAGAGTGGATCATTTGGTTAGCAAAGTACATTCTATAGACTATCATCTGACAGGAAAGCTGAGCATTAGTACCTCTCTTTCTTCTGCTTAATAAAGGGGAACTGGAAGGTCATCTTTAAGATTTCCATGTAGTATCGTGAAAAGAAGGGACAATTAGGAAAACATTTTTGAAGTGTTCACTTTATGGTTAGTGAACTATGTAATCAAGACCTTCTGAAAGATATAACTTGAAATATAATTGCACACATTTGAAGATTCTGAAAGACTTAAATACAAGGTCTTCAGGTATTCATAATTAATGTTCTTGATACTTTGGATTTGTTAGGAATTTATCAAATATAAGATCAACAAAGAATGAAAAAGAATACACTAATTCTAGTTCTTTACAAAATGAGGCACACTTATGTATTGGCCTATTCTCTAGACTACATAACAAAAACGTTTCTAAAAGCAATAGACCATGTGCTTGACCTTTGCAGCATTCAGAAATAATATCCATTCAATTGTGTCATTATTAAGAGACCTATTGTTTCTGAGAGAACTTGTTTCAAAGAAGGAGATTATAATTTCCTGGTGTACAATTTCTCTATTTGCTTAACTCCTATTCAGCTTTTAAGACTTGGGGAAAGCTTGGCCCAAAGCACAACTGCTAACAAAAACAAAACACATTCTTCAGCTGTAATTTTCAACCAAAATTAATGCCGGGATTTAGGCAGAGTTTTGCTGTCTTTCAAATGAATTATCAAACTAAAGGATGGATGTTGGATGGGTTTGGGAAAAAAGGGATTTTCTCCTTGTCCTTTACTTCTGTCGGACCGAGCATCTGTCCCTCTCGTCTCCCCAACCGGAGTGAACCCTGCGTGTTTTGTGGCAGACCGTAGAAAGTGTCTCTGGCCAATGCCGGGGCCGGTTGTGTACGGATGCAGACCGTGTTGTCTTGGCTCTTTCATCGCCGGCCAGCTTTGGGCTGATAAGGAGATAAGAGGACAATGGCTGGGGAAGCAAGCAGTGGCAAGGTGTAACAACGGCCCCTGGGGCTCCTCCCTGCCGAGCACTTCAAATCCTCATTAGGATTTTCAGCAAAGGAAGGAGGGATTTGCTGGATTAGGGTTTTGTCACAGCTGGCTCCAGGTTGGTGTTTGCCATGCAAGAACATGGCGGCAGCCTCCCTTCCCAGTTTCTCTCTTGCCTCTCCACCCAAACAGAACCAAACACACAAACACACACAAAAACACACACACACGCATACAAGGTCCAGGATGGCCCATTCCATCGCTCAGGGTGCCATGAAAGTGAGGAAGAATGCGGAACAAACCCCAAAATGGAGGACGTGTATGATTATTAGCTTAGTGTCCTTGACTGTGGTTTATGTCACCGCGCTGCCACACATTTCAGGTGTCTCTGGGTTTAGGCTGCTGCCTCAGCGTTCCTTTTAATGGTTATTTATACGGAGATAACCTTGGGAAGCATCATTAGTTTGCTGTTTGCTGTCACCATCCATAGCCATTTATGGCTTGAGATTTCGGCGGCTTCATGTCGATTTAGCTGTCCGGAAGGGGAAGAAAGACGCATCGCCTCGTTGTTAACCGTCCTCAACTCGCATTCTTCATGTGATATTTATATCGGAAAATAAGTAAGCAGCCATTTATGAATGCATTCATCCATGCTGTATGCTCCTGACATCTTGGCTTGTTTAAGGGGTCAGCGACCTATACAGGGCTTTTTTTTCTTCTTCTTCATACACCGGAGCAAAGGGCAGGTCCCCAAGGTGCCGCAGCACATTGTATAATTAAGTTTTGAATAGTGGACTTTGTGAGGAAAAAATAACGGTTTGTCGTTTGACGCGATTCTCAACCTCTAACATGGACCTTAATTGGCTTTCGGGCTTGTCTAGCGAGAGAGGAGTGGTCCAGTAAGACATAGATATGGTTTCAGCAGGGTGGATTCCTCCATCCTCCACCGTCCCCTTCTTCCCACGTTGATTCCTGAAGATAATGGCATTCACGCAGGTCCCATGAGGGTCTGGTTGGGAACCAACCATGGGCCGTAGATTAGCCATATATACCCACATATCCCTCTCGCTCTCCCCCTCTCCCTCTCCCCCCCCCCTCTCTCTCTCTCTCTCTCCCTCTCCCTCTCCCTCTCTCTCTGTCTCTCTCTCTCTCTCTCTCTCTCTCTCTCTCTCTCCTCTCTCTCTCTCTCTCTCTCTCTCTCCCTCTCTCTCTCTCTCTCTCTCTCTCTCTCTCTCTCTCTCTCTCTCCCAGTCTGCACTGGGCCACATTCCTCCATGCTTTGTCTCGTTTTGTTCTTGCCAAACAGAGAATTATGTGGGCCTCCAAGAAGTATATCACAGATCATCAGCAAAACAAGCCGTGATGGCCATGGCGTTCTTCACTGATTACAGTTATCCATGTGATTTTGCGATCTTCTTTGCGTTGGTCTTTGTCCAAACCGAGATTACCCGTTGGACATGTATTGTTGAGTGTTTTTGTTTGTCTCCTCTAATCCAGCCATGGCAGACATAACAGAAGGTGTGTAGGGGCCCCTTGAGTAAAACAATGTGTGACATTCGGACGGATGAAAACCTTAAATGTAGATTGTCCTGGATACGTTTACGTTTCTGTGTGTACCTTTTGTCTTTTTAGAATTTGGTAAATGGCTTCACTTTGAATTTACTATTATCTAACATCATGAAAGCTACATGCTTGATAATAGTAAAAAATAAACATCTATTGAATTGATAGTTCTGTCTGGTGCTGACTGGAAGGGCAAAGTTTGAGACAATCCAATATAAAAGGGGGAATTTAAACAGCAACAAGCATGTCAGTTAATTACCCCTTTAACCAGTCCAGCCGAGGTCAAGTGGTAAATGTGGTTAGCTTTTGTAATGCTGGGGAATTTCAGCATTTGTAAGCACCATGTCACATGGAGTCCCGATGTTACAATTTGTGTGACTTGTAGGAAGTAAAGCTCTTTGTTTTCCAGACTTAAGTCTAGCGGATGCTTTAGCATCAAGGCCAGCAGGGTTTTATGTCTTGAGTTAGCCATTCATCAATCTGGCTCTGTTTTCTGACTTATTGGCCAAACAAAGCGATGTGAGATGTAAATGTTCCTTGCCGCGGAACCCTCAACTCGTATGTTGTGTGAATCACTGAGTTCTTGTTTTCAAATGCGTACGCCACGAGACGGGGACAACATCAACGACAATCGCCAGGTGTTGTAGATGTATGCTATCACGCCTTTCAAAGGAGAACATGAGGCTCAAAGGAACGTGTTCTGAAGCACAAATGCATAGTTACCATTTCCGCATGAATCACACCTATATCAAACAATGCACAATACCATGGTGGAACAAAGTCACTCACAGAACGTATACAACCCCAACTAGGGGGAAATCAAACAATATCTTGAGAAGCTCATCTGCTGTTGAGATACAGATTCACTCTTAGGGCTGGTTGGATGGATTTCTTGGTTGCCCTTTGCTTTCTCTTCTGATTTAGTGGTACTATAAATATAAAAGCAAGGCACACCCATAAATATAAAAGATTTTAGACTACTAGTGCATGAAGGCACCAGGAGTGCCTTATCATTGAGCTATTTTCACTGTTCTTTGGCTCGGCTTTGTGTCTTCGTTATTCCTTAAACACAATTTCTCTTTCGGATGGTGCAAGGTTCAGTTTGTCTTTCGTGAGCTGCTCTGGTAGCCTGCACTGTCGAGTCACCGACCAGTCATTAAGTGCTGATTTACTTCCTGTCAAACACGGTGGAAGCTGGTGTTGACCTTTGGTCCAGACAGCAGGTCAGTGGAACTTGGTCTCCACAGGGTCATGTGTTGACCCTTCTGAGTCACTGGGAGCACTCAGAGGGCTTCCCATTAGAAGGAGGCCTGGTATTTCTCCTTCAAGCTTCCTCTCCATGGACTGAGACAAATGTGATAGGGTTTCACAAGCAGTTCTTTCATGGATACACATTAGCAATCCATAGGAGTGTCATTTGATGCCATTTGGTAAGCTTGTCACAGGTCCTTCGGGGCTATAAGCTTGATTCATTTTGACCAGAAGTTAAATCTGTTGCACTTGAATTTCTATTTTTCGTTTTTATAGTTAGACATAAGTAAGTGTTTCCCTCTAAGATTTCTTTCCAGCAGTGGCTCTAGGGTGTGTGTGAGGTGAACTATGTTGATGTGTACGCACGGTGCTGACATGCGCGTGCACAGTGCTGACGTGCACGCGCACAGTGCTGACGTGCACGTGCACAGTGCTGACGTGCATGTGCACGGTGGTGACATGCGCTTGCCCATTGCTGACGTGTGCGTGTGCGATGCTGATGTGCGTGTCCACAGTGCTGACGTGCACGTGCACAGTACTGACGTGCATGTGCACGGTGGTGACGTGTGCGTGGTGGTGCTAACGTGCATGTGCATAGTGCTGACGTGTACGTGCGCAGAGAGGTTTTGGTGTGATCACTGATTCCAGTAGGGCAGTGTTGCATTCCACCATGAATGGTCTCCTAAAATGGAATAAGTACATAACCAGATAGCATGCGAGCCACTAGGAGTGTGAGCCAAACATTTTTGGCATTAATCTTAGCACAAATAAAGTTTTCAGTCTGCAATTTGTAGCCATCCCTTCGTCTGTGTTCCACATAACACTGTTACTTCTGTTCTACACAACCAGAAATGTAGGCTGCTTTCTCTTATTAAGTCACATTTTTCTCTTCCTGCTTCCTATATTAAGTCTAAAGCCATTCATGAGCTATTGCAACCTGCAGTATCATGAGTTTTTTTATCTTTATATAGCAGAACACTATTTTGCTGTCAGTATTTTTCCATATTGCTTCTCAGAAGACAATAATGACAATGGAACAATTGAGAAGGGTGCAGTAGGCGCCACCTATAATTTAAAGGATTTAAATTAAACAAATAACATTTTGGACACCCATTATAATTTCTAACTCCAAAAAATTAAAAGAATTGCATGGCCCATTGCAGTAGCGCTATTAATCCAGCGGTGGCGCTGCGCCACTGCTGGATTAAGAATATGTTGAAGAGGCTCGTGCTTGATGTGGAGGATCAGCACGGCAAGATTCAAACGGAAATACAGAGAATATATAATCATATTTCATTACTTCAATGAAAATATACCATCTCCTGGAATAACAATGCCATGCAATTGTGAAATTACTTTCAGTCACTAGCTTAAATGTGAATTGCAATGTCTAAGTTAGCAGGCATTTGACTCTCCCATTGTTGCATGGATTCCTCCTTAGCCTGTTTAAAGGACAAATCCATAAATGCATAATGCATGAATGAAAGCAAAAAAAAAAACTGTTAGGAAGCGTGTTGGGGGGTGGGGCTGGGGATAGAAGTGGCAGTACTGGGCAGTGTCGTGGCACCGCCGAATAAAACAGACATCCATACACTATCGCACCCACAATCCGAAACCCTAGAAGGCTGTTCGCCCGGGAACCCTCAGTGCTGTTCTCCCGCACAAAGGAGACGCGTACAGAGCGAGTGCCGGTCCGCCGGCGGAGGGCTCACCCGGGGCCGCAGTCGGTCCAGGGGAATCTAAATGCCAGGTGGGGTCGGGCGGGGTGCGGAGAGAGGGTCAGTAGAGGCAGCGGCTGAATAATGGGGCCCAGAATGCATACACATGAGAGCTGCCTGTGACTGCGACGGTGCAGCGAGGGGGAAACACTGCTGCTGCTGCTGCTGCTGCTGCTTCTGCTGTGGTCTTTGCCAGGATGTGTGAGAGCACATCGAGAGAGCAACACAAGCAGCTATAGTCGCACACGGCGTGTGCGACGGGCGCCATGCCACCGTGAATCCACCCGGGAATGTTATTTTCGTTTCTTTCTTTTTTTCTCCGCCCTTATTGAATGGAGAAGCCCGGCATGCTTCGTCGGAGCGAAGGACGGAAAACCTTTGGCGCTCTTCGGAATCCTGCACGTATCTTTTTTTTTTTAGGGAGCATTTATAATGGGAGGTACAAACGGGGTGGAGCAGGCGAGTCAACAATAGGCATATGAATCCATTGTGTGCCGGCTTTCGCAACAGATGTAGCCGTGCAACTCCTCACAAGATGATATGCGATCGGGCCTTGAGCTCACTCTGGGTGACGCGATAACGAGTGGTGCACGCGGCAATAAGGCAATCGGGAGTAATCGGGTCCAAAGTTCCTGTTTGTCTAAAATAATAAATTGAACGGCTATTGCCTGGTACAGTCTCTCCCTTCAAATAGGACGAGGCCATTATCATGGTCAAGAGCATGGCGCTTACAGCACCATTTTCGAGTGGAGTGGTGTTCGATTATGTGTCGACAATCTTTTTTGAAGATGAATTAAAAATTTCCTGTTGTCCTTATTTGTTCACATTTCAAGGCGCATAAAAAAAAACTGAATGTCATTCTCAATATTCCACAATATTTGACTCATTGAGAGTCTATGTGCAGCTTCTAGTAATTGTTTTCTAGTAGAAATACTAGTCATACAGCTCATCGATACACCTCTTCTGGGTCACTGAAGGGTTTTCCCATGTGACAGTCACTGCAGAAATTGAATTGTGATAACGTCCTTTTTGTTTTCCTTCTGCTTGACCTGACCCCCTCCAACCCTACCCCAAACACACACAAACACACACACACACACACACACACACACACACACACACACACACACACACACACACATATCCAGAGGATAGCCAATATGAGACATGATGACATTGTGTGCTGTTGTGTGTGAGTTCAGTCATCCGCCATGGGCAGATGATGATGTGAAGTCAATAATGCATTATGAAAAAAAGAGAATTTATGACCTTGACCAGGCCGTTAGGGCTTAATTAGGCCTTAAGGTTGATTTCCACCCAAGTGAACATGGAATCTGATGAGGCTCACTTTCTGGCGGGTGCACGGCATTACCATTTCATCTGCAACACTTGATCCATCTTGTATCTGTTTGAATACATGACATGATTGAACACGGCGAAAGAAAAAGGAATACATTTAGGAGAGATTTTGAATTCGGCTAGTACGTTTTAACAGACTTGGATTTTTAGCTCTTTGCCAAAGGTATGGCAAGTTTCGTATGTACGTTGTAACTTCAGCCTTGCTTAGGCACACTGTGAAAAAATAAATGATGCAAATTGTGCAGACAACCACTCTTGCCCCACGTGTGGGCCTGCCTTTCTGTTTAGAAACGCTGGCAGCAGAGGGCTCCCTGACAGGCTAAATTTCTTTTGGGAAAAGAAAAAAAAGAAAATCCCATCCGAGCACCAAAGGAGAACAAACAGCTAGAGGATTTCTTTTCCCCCATCATGTCTATCCAGAGATGAATGACAAGATATTTTTCAGAGCCTGTGTACCTATATCAAAGACGCACCTGATAGCCCCCCTGGGGTGCCTGTGGAGGGAGCAGGGATGTAGATGAACTGGAGTGAATGGGATAGGTTGGGGAATACAAATGAGTTGTGTCCCTGCTCCCGTTGCAGCGGCCGTTCTCTTCCCTGTCAAGTCACTGGTTCTACCCATCCCCTCGCTCCCTTCACTTATTTCTGGCAAAGCAACGTCAACAATAATTATTGTGGTTATTACTATAACGACCGTTATGATGGTCATGATTATTAGAGTAAATATTACATTTTAAACAATACAAATATTGTTGTTATGATTAGTAGTGCAATTTTGTTAATAAAATAGTAGTATGTATGATATTTATAATACAGTTTATCTATGTGTTGTGATGGTCATCGCCCATTTGGATTAGTGCAGTGTGTGAACACATAATCCGATCGGATTCCAAAGCAACACATTAGGGAGGACTTTGGACGTATGGGTGCACTGGTCAGATGTGATCATTAAGGATCCAAGATCTAATTACGAGGTCATTATCGCAAACGACTCATTCTAAATAAAGCGCCATAAAGCCTCTTTTAATCAAGAAGCGCTGTGTTCTAAATAATAGATGATCCATATTAATAATGAATGTTCTAAATATATTGCAACATTAAAAACACATTTTTATTTAAGCGCCACATGGCTTTGGTCTGATTGGGTGACCCCACGCTGCGGTCAAATCTGTCCAGATTTGGGCAGGATTTTGTCCGGGTACAGGCCAAGTTAGGTGGGGGGAAAAAAACAGGGCTGATTGCATGCTCTAGTCTTCTGTCCACCCAGCGCCCTGCTGTTAAGCACGGTGTTTCGTTCAGCTTGTAAATATTGAATATTTGTCTTCCTTTTACTTCCTTGTGTGGGCCCATCTCCGGTATGACACATGCTGTTGTAAAGGATCTATGGATTAAGGAGCTCGCCACTGTGGGGTAGAGCCAAGCTTCGTTATTATTTTTGTAGTTCTCCGTTTCTTTGGCTTGGCCGAGAAGGGTAGGCCCTCAGAAACATGGGGATCCAAGCTGTGTTTCCTGTGGTTTCAGCCAAGTTTCTATAGCTCACACTGTCCTTTCACCCTGAGTCAGCCAGCAAGCAGCCTTGTACCTACGGACTCGCAGAATAATGGTGGAAATGCTCGCTCATTCACAGACCGTTGTTCAGCCGTCATCAGGCCGGGCCGAGGAGAATCAAAGGGATGCGTTCACGGCGGACGACAAGCATTGGGCTGGCGCCTCGGTCACACTTCCTCATCGGATCTCGACAGAAAAAATTATCTGGTTTCACATCAAAATAATCCGGGATCTCTCTTTTGTCTGCGCACCACAATGGCGGTGGTGGGAGTGCCTGAATGGGTCTTTTGATCAGCCCTCTGCCTCTGTCCCCCCTCAGAATAACTCTGAAAGCTTGTATACCTCAAGGTACACAGAGTAATGTTATGTGAAAAGCATTAACTGTAGGCGAGACGTCTATGCTGCCACAGAGCCACGGAGCCTGTCGTTTCTGCTGCCTGCGTTCGGTATCTGGCCACGGCGGTATCAATTGCATTGGTCATCTTGTGTCTCTGTGAAATGAGTGCTGTTTTTTAAAAAGGGTGTACCGGTATACACACACAGTATTTAGTGGTTTCCACGCATGGTTAACAGTGTAATCGCCATGTCCGGCAGTGTTGGATGGAGCTGCGCTTCGAGGTAGCAGCCGATGGTCTTAATGACTCGTCATTTGTGTGAAATTGGAAGACATTTTGTTCATTACTTTCGCTTCAGTGACATTGCGTCCTGGCAGATGGTCACTTTCCAATTGATTTGGCTCGGAAGGCAAAAAATGAATTAAAACATTACAGCACCGGGGAGACGGACTCTAATTGCCCCCCCCCCTTGCATATAAGGCCTTTTTTTGTTCTGTAGCTGCAGTTTGTGTTTTGGCTCAATGTCATTTGAAAGGTTGAACATGATACTAAATGCCAACATGGATGGGGGGGGGGGGTAAAATAGAAGCGTTCTATTAGTGTAATAAAGTGCTTCAACCCGTGGAAACAGAGGTCTTTGGCACCAATCAAAATCAATTAGCCGCAAGTTAGCATTAATAACCCCATACAATCAGTGCATGTTAAAGGTTGAGTGATCATTATGTTGGAAAAAAAATAAAATGAAAAAAATAAATGGAGCTGTCAAAAATGCACAGTCGAATATATATATATATATATATATATATATATATATATATATATATATATATATATATATATATATATATATATATATATATATATATATATATACAGTATATATACCCCTAACCCCCCACACACACACCTTTGATTTAACAATGGGTCCATATTCAATGTTGTACGCTCGGGCCAGTAAGTTAATTACAGTCTGTGTGAAGGAGGAGTTCTGCTCCTCTCACTGAATGCTTGCCATTGTACTCCAGCACAGGCCTGATCACTGCTGAGTGCAATGTATGCTACATCCCTGGCATCAAGGCATTGAAACGCTCCTCGGGTAAGATGTGGGGCTGACCAGAATGCATGATAAGGAAGAGTGTCAACAATGATGGGAGGGATCTGGCCAATTATGGCTCTTCTGCAAGGGGTTGCCATGGACACAGGATTGAGCCTCCACATAATAGATTGTATTGACTATGCCTTGATCCTGCACGAGTGCTGTTTAATTAGTCCAGAAGGGGCATCTCTTTGTGATTCACACTCATTCAGGTATCCGATTGATAAGCACGCGCTCCTTAAGAAAATTTTCACCTCGAACATGCAATCGAACACTGTGGTTGAACAAGACATTTTTGACGTCTTTCAAGGAGGCGGTATCTGGTTCTGGTATTTTTATACGTGTGCCCTTATGCAGCACAATGTGTTCAACTATTAGGGTTTTGGGGAGGAGGATTCATTATTTCCACACCGCTGACAGGGAGAGAACATTGTTCACGTTATTGAGATCAAAATCAAGAATCGGTTTTGTTAGATCGCTGCATGCATTGATTTTTGTTTCCTCACGCCTGACTCCTAAAAAAGACCATACGAGGCTCGGATTAAATTCTAGTTTGGCACAGGGCTTGATCAATTGGTCCAGCTGTTTTTTATAATAATAATAATAATAATAATAATAATAACTAAAAGAAAAATGCCAAGCACTTTTCATAAAATAATCTCGAAGTGCTACAGAAACCGAAAAACAGAATAACAGAACACTAAGGGCAATAACACATTCAAATCCAGTTGTAAAATACATTAATAAAAACACTTAAAAGAGGCGTTGAAGTGCAGATTGAATTATGAAATATCTAAGGACAATTTAAGAACGCCTGCCTGGACAAAAACGTTTTAAGCCCTTTTTTAAAAGTGTTCACAGACTGGGGTTTTCGCAGATGTGAGAGGAGGGAGTTCCAGATGTGAGGGGCAGCGAAGCACAAGGCTCGGTCTCCCATGGTGTGAAGCCTTGTGCGGGGCTGATGGAGGAGGTTGGTGCTTTGGGACCGGAGGTTACGGGTGGATGAGTGAGGGGTAAGGAGGTCTTTGAGGTATTGCGGGGCGTTGCTGTAGATGCAAAGGTGGGTGATGGGGATGATCTTGTATTGAATTCATGAGGTTGTGGGGAGCCACTGGAGGCTCTGAAGAATGGGGGTAATGTGGTAGTATTTGCGGGCTTTCATCAGAGTTCGGGCTGCGCAGTTCTAAATGAATTGAAGTTTCTGAAGGTGTTTATTGGGTATACCAATGAGTAGTCTGTTACAGTAATCAAGCTTGGAGGAGATTAAGGCGTGGACGAGTTTCTCTGCGTCAGAGAAAGTGAGGAAGGGCCAGATTTTAGAAATGTTCTTGATATGGAAAAAGCAGGTTTTGTACAGATGTTTGATGTGGTTTGCAAAGGCCAGTTGTGGGTCCAGCTTCACACCGAGGGTGGTAACTGTGGTTGAGAGGGGGATGTCTTGACTGGAGAAGGAGATGGTGGTTATGGGTGATCACTGGACCTGATGAGGGGTGCCAATTTGTGTGGCTTCAGTTTTAGAGCTGTTCAGCTGGAGGAAGTTGTGACTCATGCACGCCCTAATCTCCTCCTGGCAGTTGGAGAGGATTAGAGATGATGGTGAAGAGGGAGCAGATGATGATGAAGGGACCGGGGTAGAGCATAGGTGGGGGTCGGTTCGCAGGTACAACTGAGTGTCATCGGCGTAGCAGTGAAAAGAGATGCCGTGTCGGCTGATGACACGACCCAGTGGCAGAATGTATAAAATGAAGAGCAGGGGTCCTAGGACAGATCCTTGGGGGACATCAAGTGACGAGGCTGTTTGGGACCTGGCAGATCCCAGGCTGACGTACTCTGTCCTGTCAGCGAGGTGCGAGGTGCACCAGTCCAGTGTGGAGTGATGAAGGCCAATGTCGGTGTGGAGGTGGCTTAGGAGGATATGGTGGTTGACAGTGTCGAAAGCCGCTGAAAGGTCGAGGAGGATGAGAAGGGCGGGGGATCCAGAATCTGCAGAGATGAGATGGTCATTGGTTACCCTCAACAATGCTGTCTCTGTACTATGGGCAGTGCGGAAACCAGATCGGAATGTTTCAAACAGTGAATTACGTTGTAGATGTTCCTGTAGCTGAATGAACATAAAATTATGAACATAACATTATGAACATAAAATGCCTCTGTTTGACGATGCAAAAGCGCAGCTGGTGAATCCATTGGACGAGCAGACTTTTGTTTGATTTCCAGTGGTTTTCACAGGAAAATGCATTATCATTACTGCACCCTGTCATCAGCAGAGTGGAAAAGCCGCTAGACTAGGTTCAGTGGAAGTCTCATCTTGTACACATTTTCTTTCTGCTCCTTTACTTAAGGGGACAGACCCAATCACTAGTAAATCACGCAAACAGAATCTGGGGGGTTAAAGCCGTTACGGACTGATTCAAGTGTTTTAACAGTGTTTTTGGGGTCACTGGGCATGGGTTTGGTTTGGCTAGTGATTCTGGAGAACTCCAACTCTGGAGGCAATTTGCATGGATCCAGATCGCTTCCAAGCAGAAAGTGGGTCAATGGAACCCTTATGTATCCCCACTCAGAGGTACATGACTGCTGTAAGATTGATCCGTGTGACCTCCAGAGTAAGGCAAATGCAGATCATTGCCCGATAAAGGCCATCGGATCGGAGGAAGAAGAAGTTAAAAGAATACGGCCGAAGTTTCTGTACCGCCAAAATGTGCTTGTGACATTTGTTTACCACCATAACTTGCATCATTAGTCCATTATTTGTATTTATGGTGAGTAGTTGTTATGGCAGGGGAGGGAAGCAAGTACAAAGCTTTTAATTGTGTCAGAAGCTCCATATGTGGCTTTTTGTATTGAACTTTCTTCTAGTAATGAAAAGAAAGGAAACAGACAGATGTCTCCATTATACAGAGGGTAATTTCAAAGCAGGGTTGGGTATAAAAGTTGCCATTTGGCAGTGATTGATGTATAACATAGGTTCTTGTAGTTATGGCACGCCTCTGACTTTTGATGGAACTAGGGTGGAACACATTGATGAAGTTGAGATTGGCTGTCAAGTCCCGTTGCTCAACCACCGCGTTTACATTTCACACCACTGGGTTTTTTTTCCTCCACACCTCTACAAAATTGTACTAGACATTATGCATTTACAGAGCAGAAACGTTGAAAAATCTAACTTAAGAGCCTTCCGTTTTTTATTGTGCATTGGTCACATGAGAGAAGTTGTCAAAAAAAAAGTGAAGGGATACAGAGCAGATCTGCCCTTCTGATTGTAAGCTTCCCAACAAATAGCTCCAGAGAGTCAAGATAAACCAAGACAGCTGCCAGATTGTAAGGAGTTATAGGCCTAGCTGTTGTTTACCCTCTTGGATCTGTCTCGACTTCAAATAAAGCGCCGGGCACCTAAGCAATACTTACTGATTGGTACACAAAGTTCAGGCAGTGCAAATTTGTGTACAACATGTATTTTCCATCGGAAAAATACCAGTTGTATTTCCTGGCGTACAACAGTGTGTACAATATAGATAGTTAATTCCCTATAATTGTCGCATAGCATTTAGCCAGGCAGTATAATTGCAGTTGTAGTTAATTGACAAAGCCTCCACTGTTGCAATCTAAAGTCGTACACATGGATTTAACCGAGCACATGAGCATGGCTGTAAAACGGCCTTAATAGAACTATATGCATCGTCTACTCAAGACATAAGCCTCAATAAATTAAACAATATTTACATCGGGTAAGTCATCATGGTCTGCTACAGCGAACAATCTTCCTAATTAAATAGTCAGCATTTATATTACCCTTTTGGAACCTCTATAGCTAGCTTAAGCCCTTACAACTTGTGAACTCATGCAACATTTGACCATGCACCCCTACAGTCACACATGGCTGTTGATATCCACCACCAAGGGCAGCAACCAGCTAATTCAGGAGCAGTTAGGAGCTACGTGTCTCTCCCTCTCAAGGTCTCCCAAGCCCTTTTGCTCGGGGGGAGTCGCAGGTCAAACCAGCCATGTCAACCCCATTTGCAGAATGATCTCGGCACTACCATGTAAGCAAGACTGGCGTTTGCCTGACCCCAGGAATGCAAACCAAATCTTCGGTACGTTGAGGGCTTGTAAACATAGATAACCTCATGAGGCAGGACCAATATGGGACGACCAAAAAGAAATAAAGACAGGAGTTTAAATTGGTGCAAAAAGCCAGATGCCATGTCATGTCTGAGCTTTTCGATTCTTTGGATACTGGGCAGTAATTAGTGAGTGTGTGTCCGTTGTGATCTTTATTTACATTCCACATTCTGGTAGTTCTTGGACTGATCAAATGTGCCCTTATTCTGGAGTAGGACATGACTTTGTCCCTGTATATCTGGTAAAGCCTGATATTCATAGGGATTTGAGAAAATTTAGCAAAATAGTTCACTTAACCCTAAACACTGCTATTTGGTTGTATTCACATTTACTGAACACAAAGGCGCAATATTGATTTTTTTCCTCCACTTTTCTTTTTTTCTCCCCCCCCCCCCCCCCCCCCCCCCCACATACACACACACACACACACAGTCCGACTCAGTCTGCTCGCCCTTGCCTTTTCAAACAGTACGGTCTTCGATTGCGAGTGCTGAGGATTAAATTACAGTCTCATGCTGTACAGATGCTTGTTGTGCTTCATTTCCCAGATTAAAACGGGTATCGCAGAATAGACCACGAATGCCAATGACAGCAGCTCAGGATGGATGCTTTTGAATGACAAGTTGGCATAGATACGATTACACGTATCGATCTGAAACATTCCCGTACTATATTTGAATATTTACCGTATCGTTTGGTTTTTTTACATTTATTTATATATATCATCTTGGTGTAGAGACTTTAATCCAGCGAGTGATTGTTGATCATTATAGTGGTGGTTCTAGGCCTGACCACAGATTGTGATTCAGGACGAGCAGCCAGTCAATAGGCCATGTGGGTGGTAGACGGACAAAACATAACCGGAACACCGGCCTGGCCGACACCAGTCAATGTATTGATCCATCCCAACCAAATAAGGACTCCCAGTCCTACTTTAGGACTGGTACTGCTACCAAATGACTCATACAGTGGGTGTGCAGCACCCAGGTGATCTGAAGCACCCAGGTTGGTGCTGCTACACACTGGTAGTTGAGGATACACACACACTCACTATGTCCAGCGCTTTGCATGTCTTGAATATATGCATATAAACAATGCAATGCAATGAATACATTTGTATTATTTATTAATGAACGAATGAATGGCTGAAACACAAGATAATGACCACCACCATTTACCCCTTAAAAACCCACGAAGCAGTAAGCAAGAGCAGAAATGTGCTCATTATGAGTACGTCTCGGTCCTGACGCATAGGGCGTACCGTAAACTCCTCTGTTATAATAACACAACCCCCGTGCTGGAAGAGAAGACCATCGGATGCTGTGCTATCGTCCCCACGTTCCCCCATGTTACACTCCTCCCTCCGATCTCTTCGTTGTACTGATATCCAATCCTCTCTTTGTCTCCTATTTCCCTGCCTCCTCCATCCCCCTCCTCCCCCTCCCTCCCTCCCTCCCTCCCTCCCTCCTCCACCCCGCTCCCTCCCTCCCCCGTGCAGGGTTCAGCCGTGCGGCCCTGCCTTTCGGCCTGGTTCGGAGGGAGCTGTCGTGCGAGGGCTACCCCATCGACCTGCGCTGTCCGGGGAGCGACGTCATCATGATCGAGAGCGCCAACTACGGCCGGACGGACGACAAGATCTGCGACGCCGACCCCTTCCAGATGGAGAACGTCAACTGCTACCTGCCCGACGCCTACAAGATCATGACACAAAGGTAAACCACCGCGCCAAGTTTTTTTTACGTCGATATCCAGTCGGATGTCCGAGGTGCAGAGAGCAGGGGGCCCCAGAGGTCGGGCCCCGGCCGGACTCCGGGGACGGTGCGAGCCCGATGTTCGCAATATATCGGGAAAATGTTAGCTTTGCGAGGTCATGCGTTTAAAACAGTGTGAAAAATCCAAGCAGCCCATTTTATTAGCTTTCAGTACATTCAAGTAACTAGCGACAGTGACGACTGTAGAGGACAACTGGGACAACCGTAGACTAATGCCTACCGCACACACCCACAGCCTTAAGTCGCTAATCAAGGAAGTGTAACGCATACTCTGTGCACAAAGTCGCATGATTATGGACGGTTTGATGCACCCGCGATAAGCTAAGTGTCTTTGAAGAAACCGCCTGTACGATACATCACAAACGTGCTTCAGTTACACAGCTGCATGGACACAGACACGTGCACGCACACACACACACACACACACGCGCACACACATGCACGCACACACACACAGTGTTTGACACATACTCAAGGCCTTAGACATGAAACCGTTCGTCACACTGGGAAGCCTTGGGAGTCAACATGGACAGGGTGGGAAGACACACAAGCACGGCAGAAGAAGAGATATTGGAGGGTTTGGGACTGTCAGCAAATGTGCCGCTCCCATCTAGGGAAATAAAACGTACATAAAAAATATTTCTATACATAGAGATATATCAAATAGTGAAATAATAATACTGCCTTCTGAGTTCTTGTATTTAAAGGGTTTATTTTCAAGCTGTGTTTGATGAAGTTAGATCGCTGACTCACACACTCCTCTTTCTTACGGGTGGGGGGGTTAGGGGCGGGGGGCACACTAGAGTTTGCTCATGGCCCCTTTGTTGTCGGGCAAGACCCCTACCCCCAGATATTGTGTGCGCCCACACAAAAGCGCACTCACGCACTTGCACACTCGACTCACAAACTGCATTGGCCCAGCAACCTGGGGAGGGAGAGGGCTGACATGGCATGAGCATACATCTTTTTTAGGATTTTCCGAATTTAATTAACTACCGCTCTCTTTTGCATAATTTTAGATATGTAGTATTCCTAATAGTGCGATCGTCCCCTGACTTGAAATAGCGCACATGGGAGTAATTAGGGAATGTTTATTTATTTTTTTCCTTTTATTTTTAGAAATGGACTGCACAATTCCGACCTATCGACGGTGCATTTGTGGTCGAAATAATTGCGTGGATGCTTGCTTGGGAGTATGGGTGTCGCATTAAATAGCCAGCAGGCTGATCTGTGCCAGTCAGTATTAAGCTGTCTGCGCTCCCTCGCCCAGCTGAAAAATATTATCCCTCATAGGGGTGAAATGCGTTCCCCTCCAGAGATGAATATTTTCCCTTTATCCCCCCTTTTGTAATATTTCCGTTACTTCTCTGACTGTCTCCAGAGCTGCCCAGGAGTTGTTTAAATGTATTTTTTCATGATTACTTTGACCTACTAATTTAGATTTAATTTGCACAGGCGATAAAATAAAAGGGAGGGAGGAGGGGGTACTGGGTGATGACAACAGCAGAGACCCCTAAATTGAGTGTAGTCCTGGAGTGTGGAGAATTGGATCGGGGGCCTCAATAGATCCCGTTGGCTCTCTCTCTCTCTCTCTCTCTCTCTTTCTGGCTCAACTTGTGTGAGTGTTTTTTTTGTATCGGACCAGGCATATTATATTCATGAGCACAATGGTTTTATGAAAATATCCTCAGGACTACTGTGGCTCAATTAGAACATTCAGCTGCAAGCAATTAGTCGACTCTAGTGGGTAATAACGTGTGCAGGAGATACTTCACGTCGGACACCTCCCTGGCAGATGTGAAACTGCATGGCGGTACAGTTTGAACTAATGAAGTTGTTGGTGTAAAAGTGATGGATTGAGATTCGTCATGCTGTCACCGCCGAAACCCAGCCTGCCTGAGTGGTGCAGGACCGGCTAAATTAGTGAAGTCTCTCGCCAGGAAGATCGCAACTCACGTTTTACTCCGGCGTTGGCTGTGTGTGTGTGTTTGTGGTTGAGTGTGTGTGTGTGTGTGTGTGTGTGTGTGTGTGTATGTGTGTGTCGGTGTGTATCCATCAAAGAGGGCCCCCCCTATTAGGCAGGAATAAGCTATGAAGGCCGCACACTCCAGTTCCTGGTTAATCGTTCGAGCTAAAAAAGACAAAGATTGCGTCCAGGTATGAGATGGGGAATAAGTCACTCGTAAATATTGATTCCATTTTTGGACGGCTAATGAGCTTCTCCGAAGTATTCAATTACGGAATCATTGATTACTGTAACAACATTGCCAGGGTTCGTCTTGACCTGTGTATCATGGCTTTGACAAAGAGTGTATCACTAACACGAATAATCAATGAAAGACTGCCCTCCAGACACAGACGCAATGTGCATTACTAGCATTACGAGTGGATGGGAGATACTCTGGATCAGACGGATTTGCATGAGTTTCCTTCCCTTTGCTCTCCAAATTATTTATTTATTATGTGCACTAATAATAATGACGAGCGGCGGCTTAAATGGGGAGGAGTTGGGGAACAGTGCAGTGATGAGCTTAGCGTGGCTCTCCAGAGATTTGGCCCACTGTTTCCGGATGACAGGACATTGTCTTGGACATGCTGTCCTTGCGTACATATGCCGTATGTGTCTATTTCAGGCTCAAGCAGATCGAGATTGAATAAATTGCCCGGCTTCTACTGGAAGTGGACAAAATTCATGACGCATAAAAACTTGCTCTAATGGAAATATGTGTTTCGCTCTCCTCTCACTGTATCATTGATGAAGTGGTGATTAAAATGCGATCCACGGAATTGGATTTGATGGGACATTTCTTTTTTTAAATTTGTATGAACCTCAGGGGCGAGGAAAATATTCTTGAATTGCATTTTTAATTCTTCTGAGGTTTCTCCACATAGATATTATTACTTTGCTATTGCAGTCGTTTTTGAAAAAAGGTTTTCGGCAGTGCAGTTCTTATCCCGAACAAAAAAAGAAAATGTCAAAAAGGTCAAATGTAGACAGGGGTTGATATCTTATAACATGACAAAACGCAGGCAACGGCCTCTGGACAACCCCAGTGAGTATTGTTGCCAGCGTCAATAAATATAGCATAAACGCTAGCATCTGACGGTAATTACCACTTCCCAGATTATCTCACTGTGATATTGGGTCGGGAGTTGAAATTCAAATGCGGGATTGGCTAATCTATAACTGCCCATTTCCTGTAACGTCGTTACACCAGCCCGCTTGAAGGAGAAGCTCATAACCTGGGTGCTTGTGTTTATGCGCGCCCGCGAGTGTGTGTGTGTGTGTGTGTGTGTGTGTGTGTGTGTGTATGCGCCTTCGTATGCTTGTGTGTGTTTATGTGGGCGTGATTGTTTGTGTATGTGCGTTGCTTTTTTGAAACGCATTGTTTCTTTAGCCGAGCCCCCCCCACCCCTCTCTCCTCAAGCCCGCTGGGCTCCCGGGGGTCCGCTGGAAATGATTTAATTTTTCAGCGGCTGTCTCCGATCAACAGGCTGGCCTCTTGAGAGAGATGCCTGCCTTGATAATTGTGGCATCAACCTCATCGGCATTTCAGATGAAACGGAGCCAGACGGGTCACTCTGAGTTTAACAGACACTAATTTGATTGAAATTCAAACTGGGAGCAACAGGAAGTAAATTTCCCCCTATTCTTCGGGTTTGTAATGTGCTCCAGTCACTCATGTTATTTCCCCTTCTAGAATTGCTTATGGACCATTTGAAGCCTCCTTTCTTAGACATAGAGTGGCTGCCTGCAGAAAGCCATCAAAACTCACGCAGTGTGGACAGCTGGACAAAGAAGGGAAAACAAATCTATGATTTGTTTGGTAGGCACCAAAGCGATAGGTAGTCCCCCCTCCAGAGCTCGCCATCACAGGCCATTCCTTTCTTTCTTTCTTCTTTTTCACTTAAGGTAATTTATTATTCAATTAGCCCCTTATCTCGTTGTCCAATTATTATTTGACATGCTTTATGACGGCGGAGGGAAAGGTTAAACTGCATGTGGATGCATAGTATCAGGAGTGCTATCAGTTACCCCCCTCCTTGGCATCTTATCGCACCCCCTCCCTGCTGTCAGGAGCTCATTTTGAGGGGGAGATTTGCAAGAAATCTGAGCTCATCTTCTATGACACTTTAATTGTGCTAATATCTGGCTCCTGCGAAAGGTCAGGGATTAGATTTGGAATGGCTCACTGTGATTAACCAGCCAGTAGCTAAGATGGAGGCCAGGAGAATGGGAGTGAGCGCTCGCTGGAACGGCTCTCTCTCGGCTGAAGTGCTTCAATATTGACATATTAACATATTTAAATACTCGTATCACGTGAAATATTTCAATCAAGTCTTATGAAATCATTGTGTTCATCAGCGCGATAATGGATGGATGGATGAAAGGATGGATAGAAGGATGGATAGATAGATATAGACAAACGTCTGGCTGTGGATAGATGGATGGATGGATAGATACGCAGAGCTACAGATAGATGGACCCGATAGAAAGAACGAATGCGTAAAACATGCAAAAGCTGCCATTCTCTTCGCGTGTATTATTTATTATTAGCATACTTAATTATGTCACTGCCTCTGACCATTCAAAGCTATAAAATACCATATTTTACATATATTTAATTAGTCTGCATTTTTAGACGAGTGCCCTGGGAGGCCTGAAAAGGTGAAACTTTGCATGGGAATATTTTCAATTACATTTTCCCTGCCAAAGTGAAGGCGGCCAGGACGCATAGAATAGTCATTTGGGTTTCGGCAATTGGTCTCGGGAGATGCTTACACTCTTACAGATGAGACAGAATCAGAGACACACACTCCCATAGATCAGGGTCCCCAGAAGCCTGGCTGTAAAATTAGGGCAATACATCAGAAGGGCCCATCAACACTTATACTAACACAGAGTCCCCGTGTAAATACGGTTGAATATTTTATCCACGTGAGTTATTTCTCCCACCCTGTCCTTTGTCTTGGCTACATTAGCCGGAACAACGTTGACAGCTTTGTGTCATATTAGCGTCGGGGATTTTATTTGCTACATCATTCTGTTTCACGGCACCATCTTTCTCAGGAAATTATTTAGCTATTTCATCGCAATCTGTTAGGCAAAGCACCTTAATTTATATTACTCCTGGCCGCCATGCTTAAGTAAAAATAAAAGAACTGGAATCATCAAAATGACAACGTGAAATATAGCTACAGTGGGCCACCGAGCAAAAAAATAAAACAAGAGTGTTATCGTTGCTTGAAATCACGTTACAACAGCCAGCATATCTTAATTCTGAAGTGATAATAGATTTTCTTCATAAACAATTGAGCAGATACCCTCATCACTTAACACATAGGAAGGCCATTAAACTACATTGCCTGAGGCACATGGAAACACATGCACACACAGACAGACAGACAGACAGATGGACAGACAGACACACAAACGCACTTTGTGTGGCTTTCTGAATTGGATTTCTATCGAGCTCGGGTTTGACTAATGTCAAAGAAAACAAATCACTGTTGTTCTTTTTATATAATAAATGCAATTTCCTCTGACATATTTTTTTGCGATTCAGCCAGATAAGTAGTGATGGAATAAAAAAAAATGGTGTGCTGTGTGATTAATTGTTTTTCATTCCTGGTAGAAAAACAACCAAGAAAAAACGGGACAAAACTCTACGATTGCCTTCAATTGCTTTTTAATTTACCTTGAATTGCATGTCATTTGACAGAAGATGGATGGACACTATTAACTTAACCGTGGCATCCTGACACAATAGAAAAAATATATAGATAAATCAATTAAAGCAATTAAAATGTAATAATACAAAATTATATAAAGACATTTTCAATCTGAAAACACATAAGTTATCAGAGTCTCGGGTACACACGGCTTCCATCTCAGCGTTGGCTAACTGTTGGCACCTGCCCCACTGCGATTCAACATTACTTTAAAAAGCCTCTGAGGAGACGTCTTAGCCCTGGCTCCTGGTCCCCTACCCCACAAAGGGGCCGGCGTCTTACTCCTGGAGAACCAATACAACCCTAGCCTCTAATACATTTTCCAATGATCCACTGTAAACGAGAGCGTCGGCACGGCGATAAGAAGAAACAAACGTTATCTGGGTCGCCTTGCTAGATCAGCAGAACGCCGCGGCATCGATCCTGCCGCCTCTCAACACCGATAGAATTCTAATCTCCCTCGGTAGCAGAGGTGGCTATTGATGTCATTATCACAATTTCAGTTCAGCGAAGGGGGTGGTCAACTCCAATTCCCCCTCGGAGCTACGGAGGATACCTCTGGTTCTGTTGGGGCTCTGGTTCTGCCCGTGTGTGTGTGGTAGGGGGAGTGGATTATGACTGGGGGATCACTGGTTATAGGTTTAGCACACAGAAGGAAAACCATTCATGGGTAAATACAGTAGGAGAGGGCTTAGCTGCCACCGATTGGACAAGGGCTCACGGGAGGGAAAGCTATTACCCTGTCTGTGTGATATTTTAATTAATTGTATGACCGGCTTTGATGGTTCGGATCAAATGCTATTGTAGATTTTAACTGCACACTTGATGTGTTCTATATTTGTACGATGTTGTTCAGATATTTTTAGATATTTTTATTATACATTTTCTAACATTTTCTATATTTTCTTTTTCTTTTTTTTGGATTTTTTACATTTATACTATTGATTGATTATTTATGATTATTATTTTAAATTAAGGTTATTCTATATATCTTTTTATTATTTGATTGTTTTTGTCCTATTTACTACATTTTATTATTTTAATCTATATAATATAATATATTGTAATATTTTCTATATTTTTTATCTTTTTGTGTCTAATCTTGTATCCCTATTCTGTTTCGTGTTACTCACTTGGACCCACACCTCCGCAAACTCACTGTGTGGGCAATGAATCCCGTCCACATTCTTTGAGATTCCAGATCATGAGTTGTCGTTTCTGCTTGTCTGCTCCCCAGGTGCAACAACAGAACCCAGTGCATCGTGATCACGGGTTCTGATGTGTTCCCCGACCCCTGCCCAGGGACCTATAAGTACCTAGAGGTCCAGTATGAGTGTGTGCCCTACAGTGAGTATGACGCCTAAATCCGGATTTAAAAACAACATCACCCACCGCCACCACCCCACCTTAAGTCTCTGCCTCTCCTGTCTGCTTTATAGATCTCTATCACTCTATTATCCACACACCACACGCCTCTCTGCTCACAGTTTCTCAATCCCTCTCTCTCCCTTTCTCTCGCTCTCTCTCTGTCTTTTTTTCACTTCAAACAAGCCATTGTGCTCAGTATCTTCCTCCATCTGCATCGCTCCATGAAGTTTTCATGAAATATGACCCGTTAGGAAGCCTTTGCTCCTCTTCTGTACTGCCTTTATTATTGATGTGCTCCGTGTTTCCTGCCGACTTTTAAAACCCAGGTTACGGGGTGGGGGTAGGTTTGGGTGTAGAAGAGAAGGGGTCACCCAAGCGCCTCGATAAGGCGAGGAGGGTTAGGTGTGTGAGAGGTGTTAACACATATTTTAATTACTCCCGGGTTCTTGTGCGAAGTCCACCAAGCCGGAGAAGCGCAGCTCATCTTAATGGGTAGAAAAATGCTCTCCAGTCCAGCAACAGGTGTTGAAATGTGCTGCTAACAGATGTTTCATTATGTAAGGGAAAGCCGAATAGCTTCCATATCTTTGGTCTCTCTCTCTCTCTCTCTCTCTCTCTCTCTCTCTCTCCCTCTCCCTCCCTCTCTCACAAGTCAACAAGCTAATATCGAATACAATGAGTTAGTGTGAACGTTGTATTCTGTTCACTGGATGCCAACACAGTCCCTGCCATCCAATTTCCCCCGTGCCATCTTGTCGATTTGCCCTGCGTTCATTTGGGAAAAGAAATTGGAACAAGTACCCCCAGCTAACCTTTTGAAGCTGATTAATGCTCCCAAATTAGAATGCATTTCGAGAAGCATTATCAAAAGAAGAAAAGAAATGGGCAGGGAGACAGTGTCAAAACCGCTAATGCCAGATCCCTTACAAAAATAAGAAACAGTGAATAAAATGGCAGGGCATAAAATATAATTCACACCACCAGCATAAGATTGAAACATGATTTGCTCCATGAGACACGTGATTTGTATTCGGCACACATCCGTTTACACGCGTGTTCATTTGAAATTCAACCTAATGATGTTGTAGTAATTATGCACCTTTAGCCTACATCGTCATTCGTATCCTGGCCGGCCGCGATCCAGGCCGCGCAGTGTGTCCCTCTGGGCTTTCCGTCTCCGTGTTAAATCAGAATACCGGAGTGGACATCATTAGCTGTTGAAACTTGTTCCAAGCTGAAAGGTTAAGCTCTCGACGGCAACACGCACCCTGTATTTAATATAATAAGTAACCAACGATGATTATTGCATTGTGTCGTACAAAGGACTGGCAAATTGCATGTTCCTTTTTTTTAAATATTCCTAGCGGGGTTGTTGCTGTTGTTTGGTTCCTCAGCTGGTTTTTGTTTCCACACACAGCTTCCCCTTCTGCCTCCTAGTGAAGTGAATTATCGACCCCATCTCCTGTTGTATTATCTCAAGCCTTAATGGTCGGATAAGCTTCAAGGTGCACTTGTGTGTCCAGCTCCTGCTATGTTTTGACTTATGCCTTTTCCCCTCCCCAAGGAGACAGTCAAAAGTACCCAAGCCTGGTCCAATATAACATTCCCCAAATAATGCCGGCTCCGGCTGGAAACGTACACTCAAACATGACATTTCAAGGAGTTTTTTTGTGACTCTCCTCCGAGGTGCAAATCACGCCATATCTGTAGCCCCATCTTTCTGCTTCTCAAGGTCCTTCATGTTCGACCAGAATAGAAGCAAGAATCCAGAATGTGTCGTATCGCCACTGCCCTGGTAAGTGCTTAGTGACCCCAACCAACCCAACCCGACCCCTCCCCCAACCCCTAGTCTGAACAAACCCAGTCCAAACCGAGTTAAGTGGAAAATCCGGTCCCAGTCTTTCCCCATTCTCACCTATTTAATATGTTGAGTGTTCCTCCCCAGTCTAAACCTGCCCAGTCCGATCCAGTCAAGTGTAAAACCTGGCCCTGGTCTTTCCCAATTCACACCTGTGTAAAATGTGATGCTTGAAAAATGTCTCATTATATATTTCCCTAAACCAATCCCTTTTTTATCCCACCCATAATAGCTGACATGCACTACCCTTGTTAACATTGACCCTTGTTTAAATAACTCATATCTACTATGTTTCTTTAGTGGGAAGCAGCATTAACGTTAATGTCGTACTGACGAGTTGACTAGCTGAGATTTAGTACCCGGCCAAATCAATGCACATGACGCAAAAACATTGATCATATGCTGAAGATCTGGTGATTAAATACGTTGCGGCGGTCCAAAAGCTTAGAATCCTGCTGGATTTGCGGGGATGCGAGGTTGTTAAGTTGTTAAGCAAGAAGAACAGTATAAATCCCCGTATAAGCTGAAGAGCCACTGCAGAGCAGAAAGAAAAGTGTCCTCATTCCAAATAAATCAAGAGATCCTGCAAAGTCTCATCATCTTCCATGTTAGGGTTAAAAATAAAGCAGTTACGTATCACAAGATAGATCATAAGGCAGAGTTTTTACCTTTGCTGGCCCACAAAAATAATATGAAAATCATCTATGCGGATGTGGAATGAAAAAATATAATATTATGCATCATGACAGCTTGTGTCAACATTTCAGGATTTTTTTAAAACTAAGCTACGTTTGTATAATTTTAATTTAATAATAATTTATGATAATAGGAATAAATTACAAAAATGGATTGTTTAATATATATTCATATATATTCCTTAATTTTTGTGTATACTGAGTGATATATATATATATATATATATATATATATATATATATATATATACAAACGTAAGTCTCTCTGGTATAAACAATGCTGGAGTCCCTAATTAAGTCTGTGGCAGACGGCAGACATCTTAGACGAGAAGAAAGCAGACAGTTGACCAGTCTAGCGACTCCCAAAACATATTACCTCCCATTCAAAAGGATCCTGGGACCATTAGGGCAGACCGAGGGTGTGCTGTCCATTAAAATACGAAAAAAACAAAAACAAAAACAGGACTGCCTCTAAGACGCCCTTGCTTTAAAACGGTCATACCTCGAAAACGGTGCGATGAGATGAAAATACAAGCAACAACAATAAACAAGGAAGCCCGACCACTATTAGAAAAAAAGCGAAGGGTCTGGAAGGGAGGGAGGATGGGACGGGTGGGCATGGCTCTAATGTCTATTTCCCTGATGCTGTTTTCTTTCTTCTCAAATTAACTTACTTCTTTTCCCTTCCTCTGTGCAATCTGCAGGAGACCGGCTATCTGACTGTCTCTCGCTGCACTGAGCCGCCCTCTGATTACCTTTTTCATTTCTCTCTTTTTCACATTTTTATTCACTTTGTCAGGTCCTCTGTCATGTGTTTTCTTTTCTTTCTTTCCAGAATTCTGTCTCTCTCACTCTCTCTCTGTTCTGCCGTTCTATGTCTCTCTACCCCTTCCTCGCTCCCACCAATTCTTTCTCTCCCTCTCCCCTACCCCTCTCCTCTTTTATCTCACCATTGCAGCTTCTGAGAAGTCAACTGTGGTTAATTTGTTTACTTGTTCTTAGTGTTTGATCTCTTAGGTAGCTACAGCAAACACTCCACACACACACCCCCCCCACACACACACACACACACACACTTCTTCACTACACACACCCACACACACACACACACACACACACACACACACACTTCTTCACTTCACACACACACACACGCACACACACACACAAACACACACACACACACACACACATACACTTCTTCACTACACACACACACACACAAACACACACCGACAAACACACACACACACACACACTTCTTCACTGCACGCACACACACACACACACACACACATACAGACAAACACACACACACACACACACACACACACACACACACACACACACACACACCTCTTCACCACACATACGGATATCGTTCTCCATTACTAGCTGCCACCGAGGTCATGGGTCTTGAGAGCCTTTGTCTGTCGTGTTTATATGTATATCTATCTGGTTGTTGTTTGTCCTGTCTATTCAGGACATGCTACTGCTTTAGGTGTTATTGTATAAATAATGACAAGTGTCTCGTTTTAATTGCAACAACAAAACAAGCATGGTGTGAACCATTAGATGGGTAGTTGTTATTGTTATTTCCGATTTCTGTAATTATTTTCTGACATGGAAGTATTCACAAAACCCACATATGTTATCAAACCAACGCCTGGCTAAAGGCCTTTTATAGAGGCCAACAATGCATGATATGTTGTACATTATGTATACGATTCTATTGCATTTCACAAGGTAGTCAAATTCGGATAATGTCAGACTAATTGGACGCAATATCAAACATAGTAAAACATTAATTAATGACAATTGTAATTTGTAATACCTATTTTTCCCATATTTTATTCTACTGTGATGCTAGGCTTGGTTTATAGCTGTGGGGAAATTACATTAATAATCTTAACATATTATGTTGTGCCCTTTTTGCCAGTGTCAAAGTCAAATGAACCAAGTTAGGTAAAGAGCAATTAAAATACTTATTTATTATCACTAACGATTAAGTGAATACTAATTCAGAAAACCCATGATATAAACTAAATTGCATCCCTTCAACAAATGCAATTAATTGAATTTTCGCTAAATATATAATTTAAATTTTTTAAAATTGTTTTTTACTAAACTGAACTGCAGTTGTGAGTAATCACATGAGCGCCATTGCTGGAGCTAATAATGGACTAGAAACATGTATTGTCTATAAACCAAGCGCGGCATCTCTCCCCCTACCCGTGTCTAATACCTGGGGCTGTTACAGATCTGTTCTAATTTTGCAGCTTTGTTCCTTCATGGTGCACAGAAGCTTCCTGCCTTCCCTATGACTGTCTGCTGCTGCTTTTCTCTCTCCCTAACTAGGTCTCCTCCGTCTGTGTCCACGTCTCATAACACGTGTCGTCTTGTCTATGTATTCGTAGCGATGTTAATTCATAATACTCTCTTTTTTCCTCCCCCTTCCTGCACTCTCTTTTCATTCTCTCTACCAACGCTTAAAATAGAAGTGGAACAAAAAGGTAAATAACAAGACACGATCCAAACCCTAGCTCCTTGTTTATTTATTTATTTATTTTCGTGTGGCATCTGGTTGTAAAAACTTTACCTTTTCTTCTCATGGTGGCCCCCCCCCCCCCCCCTTCTCTCTCTCCCCGTTCCCCTCCTCATGCAAAATACCCACTGCCTTAGGAGACTTTACCCCCGCCCCAGCTAAGGCCCCAGCCCCATTGTAAACTCAAAGGCCCCCCCGCCATTGTAATCCAAAAGGCCATTAACGGCCGACCGGGGAAAGGAGACTGTAGAAAGCACACATACATTCACAGCAAGGTAAAGACAAGAAGAGCACACAAGCTGCAGCCCCCGACACACACAGTCAAAAGAGGGGGCATATTGGCCGGCCTCCAATCGGGGCATTTTTTCCTTTATTTTTTCTTTACTCTCCTACTTCCCTGGGTGCTTTGGCTACTCAGCAGAACCTCATATCGCCTGGCTTTCAAACTCTCCTCCATAGCATGCCTTGGTGACAGTGTCTATGGCCCCGCTTTCTTGTATCCTGTTTCTTTTTCCTCTTTCTCTCTCTCTCTCTCTTTTTCAATCTCTCTCTCTCAATCCTCCCCCCTTTCTCCGGCACCCCCCCTTCTCTGCTGCCCTATCTTCTCCTCCTTCTCTTCTCCCTCCTCTATTTCTTCAACTGTTGCTTATTCCCCCCCCCCCCTCTCCCCTCCTTTTGCGTCCCATTCCCCGAGGGATTCACAACCAAACGCCTCAATCGCACGACACACACAAACAAAGAGAGTGCTTTAAGTTGTGTATAAGTTGTTTTTTTAAGCCGCCGTGACATTTGCACCCCCTTGGTAATGGCGACCTTCTCAGGTATAAGCTGTAAAATGGGGTGGTGGCGGTGGTGGTGGTGGGGATGGTGCTGTATCCATCCGAGGCCCATCAAACTACGCACACCACATTTGCATTGGGACCTGCTCTCTCTCTCTCCTGCTCTATCGTAACCTCTTCTGTCTGTTGCCAAGTGAATTCTTTAGTTGGCTGCTATTTTTTTTCCCTTTTTTTCTCCCTCCTGGTTTATTTGTTTACAGGACCAATTGTTTATTTGCGTTTGTTTTCTGTTCTATTCTGTTCCCCCCCTCCCACCCTTCCCTCATTTGTGTTCTGTTCCAGTCAATGAGGCAAAGCGTCTTTTTTTCTCCGGAACTATCCTATACATATATACCTCGACATTATGCTTAACGATTTATGTGTTCCTTTTGTTTCCTTTACATGCGTCCACTACACTCCACCATACCGCTTGTGTACATTGGCTGTAGCTGACTAGTGCCCATTTGACCACGCCTTTCCCTGGACAACCTGTAAAACAAAAACAAGGACATTAGGACATTATCCTATCAAAAAAATCTAAATTATAACGTAAAACTAAAAAGCTTTGTGCATGTTAACCCATGCCGTTTTTGTCTTTTCTTTCCTTTTCTGTGTTACTCTACTCTCCCCCATCCCACCCTCCCCCTTCCCCCATCGATAGTATTTGTTTGTCCCGGGACGCTGAAAGCGGTGGGCGACACGTCCTTTCTGTACGAAGCGGAGCAGCAGGCCGGCGCCTGGTGCAAAGACCCGCTGCAGGCCGGCGACAAGATCTACTTCATGCCCTGGACGCCTTACCGCACGGACACCCTCATCGAGTACTCCTCCCTGGACGACTTCCAGAACTCGCGGCAGACGGTCACCTACAAGCTGCCGCACCGCGTGGACGGCACGGGCTTCGTGGTGTACGACGGCGCCGTGTTCTTCAACAAGGAGCGCACGCGCAACATCGTCAAGTTCGACCTGCGCACGCGCATCAAGAGCGGCGAGGCCATCATCAACAACGCCAACTACCACGACACCTCGCCGTACAAGTGGGGCGGCAAGACGGACATCGACCTGGCGGTGGACGAGAATGGCCTGTGGGTCATCTACGCCACCGAGCAGAACAACGGCATGATGGTGCTCAGCCAGCTCAACCCGTACACGCTGCGCTTCGAGGCCACGTGGGAGACGGCGTACGACAAGCGCTCGGCGTCCAACGCCTTCATGGTGTGCGGCGTGCTGTACGTGGTGCGCTCCACCTACGAGGACAACGAGAGCGAGGTGAGCAAGAGCCTGATCGACTACGTTTACAACACCAAGCAGAAGCACGGGGAGTATGTGGATATCCACTTCCCCAACCAGTACCAGTATATCGCCGCTGTGGAATACAACCCCAGAGACAACCAGCTCTATGTGTGGAATAATTTTTACATCCTGAGGTACAATCTGGAGTTTGGGCCACCCGATCCCGCGCACGGTAAGCAACTGTCAATTGATACTTTTTCATTTTTTCTTTTTCTGTTCAACCCCCCCCCCCAAAAAAAAAAAAATGTATCAGAAGTTCTCTTCTTTCCAATTTGTATGTGGTCGACGTTCGTTCGCGTCTCGAGTTCCGGCAGTGCACTGCAGAGCGGTCCCTTTGGTAGTACATCAGTGTGTCACCTTTCACAGCCGGTGGATTTAAATTTAAAATATAATACTCTAGATGGGCTATGGTGGCTTCAAAGTGTGTGAAGGATAGGAAGGCATCTGGTGGGTTAAAACGAGAGCAGCTCAGCGGTGGTAAACAAAACCTCATAGCCAGTTACCTACCCATTCGGGATACGTGTCCAGGGGGAATGAGGTACACCCGCCCACGCCGGCCTTCCCCCAAAGTCCCCCAACGCTCAAGCCCCTGGGATCCCCGCGAGCAGACGCTGCCTCTGAGAGACTAAGATAGAGGGCCCTAGCAAGAGGTAGCGAGAGAGCGAGAGAGAGAGCGTTATACCCTCACCTCTGGAGGGGCACATGCCTGGACAGGTACAAAGACTAGCCTAAAGCTAGAATAGATCTCCCCCCCCACACACACTCCCACCCCAAGGGGTACTCAAACTCTGCCAAATCTGATCAAAGAAATGCATACTTGACACTCTGAGGGTGGAAAAGCAAAAGTCGTGTCCCGGCTCAGAGGGAAAGAACAGACGGACGCGAAGGGAGCGGGATCTATCGACAACAACGGTTGTATCGGGCCGACAAGTTTTTATTTTTAATTTAGCTGTCAAGGCGCGGACACGACGGCTTGTCTGCCGTAAGTCTTTACGTCGGAACTATAATAACAGTAATTACGTTAATCCCCTCCCTCTCTCTCTCACCCCGGTTTTCTGGGGTCTTGCAGCCGGCGTCTTGCCACAGAGGTCAAGGGACTTTTGTGCAGATTATCCGAGAGGCTTAATATTTGTACATGTGTTTCCTCGCACACTTTTGTATTGATAGGGTGTCTGGCAGCCAGCACTGTGTTCAACCCAGTGGAACAGCGCACCACTTTGGCCGGTCTCTTCATGGATATGGGAACTCGGAGGCTAATTTGACAAGGAGATCTCCGTGGGTGTATGGGGCGTTTGAACACACAGACCCAACCACGTGCACACACACCGCTCACACACACACACACACACACGCACACACGCACACACACACAGTGGAGTGAAGGCTACTACCCATCCGCTTCCTCCAACAGTCGCACACAAAAAAAACGAAAGTTTATTGGCGTGTGTGTTTCTGTGACAAAAAAAATAAAGAAAGTGACACATATCAGTACCCTGAGGCCTGCCATATTGGGGAATCTTTACACTGACATGAAAGGGAGGCAACGGTTCTCTCAACTTGACAAATGAGACACACAGGGGCTACTCCCCCCCCCTCCCACACACACACACACACCCACTAACTCACACAAACACACACACATACACACAACTCCAGCACTAATGTGTGCTGAGGTGCAGTCGATGCGTGCCAGGGAGAATGGTCCGTGATGATCATCAGGATGTCAATAAAGTTGTCCTCCCACCCAGCTGACGCTGATGTTGACACGTAAATGATGGCACTCTTTTTTCGAGCTGTCACACCGGACCACCTCCCAGAGATATCACGCTTCGGTTATGGCTGCTCCTCGCCTCACTAAGCAATGAAATGGAGGCGAGAGGGAACATGTTTATTTGTTGAAGGCTGAGTTCTGACATTGGGGGAGTTTGACATTTAATGGTGTTTTTGTTTTTTTTTCCGGATACGGTTTGAGGTTCTGATATTTAGCTGTTTTTTCGTCGAGGGGAATCAGTTTATTCTTGTTTATTTTTTCTTTAATTCATAGTCACATTTCAGTTTTTTCCATAATTTCAAGAACATTTCTGTCTTTGCCTTTTGCAACCCAGAATTTTTTATAATCTTTTTCTTTTGAGAAAAAACATCCGAATTGTACCAATTTATGAATTGATTATCAAGATTACAGCAAAAGTGGATTCAGGAGGAGAAGTTATATGAAATGTCTTATTTAATCACACAAGGACAAGCAACATACAGGCTTTTCAATATTTGTCCAAGGCTGTTTGATGTCTGTGTAGGGGGGAAGCCGCCATCTTCCTTCCTAACGTCTGTGCAGAAAAGCTCAATTTAAGATCCAGGAAACTGGAACAGTTGAATAACAACCTTGTTGCCAGGGGAGACCGAGATTGCTATGTGAATAGTGCCGGCAGAAAATATTCTTGGTTAATCTTGAACATACACACACTTTTTTTTTTTCAACCGAAACGGCTGTTACAATTGAAAGTCTATTAAACGTATGTTTATACATCACGTAAACTGGACTTTCCTAACTTTTACTTTTGTGGGGTTTATCATTAGTCAGCCACAACGGTTCCGTCCAGCTCTTCAAATCTAGTCCGCCTTCAAAAGCAATTGCATGAAAGTGATGTTTGGACGCCGTGTTGCAGACAGTTGGGTTCTTGTCCAGTCCAATAATGTTGCTCATGTCACGGGGAAGATCAACTCCTGGGGGCTTACGTTTGGGGGGCTGTCTGGGGTTATGGCCAACGACCAGCTCCAGTAGAAGAGGACAAGTTAAATAGGTCAGTAAATCCTTCTTTTGGCACTGACTAATAAAACCATCCTGCCCACAAAACCAACAACAACCTTATAATCCACTCCTCCAAACATGTACGCATTATGCTCCCTTTCACTGAGGCCTGGAAGCACAATCGAACGAAAAAACAGTCAAACAAAAGTGTTCTTGTCACAATCTGTTAAATAAGAGGACTTAATGGATGCGAGTGAGCCGTTACTTCTGAACATCTTGTTACATGCTATTGCATTTGTATGCCGCTGTTTATTTAGGGCACACAACAATCTAGAATGGGCTCCAAAGCACAGAGTAAGCATATAAAACGGCTTTTATTTTTAAGAAAGATACAGAGAAAGATGCTATTCGCCATCCCGGCGGGCCACTCGTGTGCTCAGAACCTCTTTATTTATTTCTTGACGCAAAATTAGATTGTGAATCTTCTCCGAGAGACAAGGCCCAGGGTGGCCGTTAACACAGGCACAAATGAAGACCGGCTTTTTTTTAATTGTGCATATGTCAATACACGTGTGCAGGGCCTCAGTCTTTACTGCACCGTCAAATCGGTAATTTGCAAGGGGGAATTCTTACGAGGAAGGAACGACCCAATTGGTTAGAAATTATAAGGTGTTGCGGCATTGGCTGGGCCAATTACCTATAGGATACCGTAGGCTATGTAATGGAATAAAGCGGCACTGCGGGCACTCTGTCTGAAGAAGGATGCTCTCTGTCACACGGCCGTGTGGCGCAGGGGTTTAGATTCCCTTCCCACTGACCTAATTTAGCTGTTTTTGTTCTATAGACCTCGACGCGTATGAGAAACGCCTGGCCTCTGTCGTCTGCATGTTAGCAGGCAGGTAATTGACACGCAGGAACATAGACAGGCAAGCGGAGGAGTGGAAGCAGAAGGAGCACGTAATACGAGAGTGAGACAGGCAGGTGGCCTATCGATGGAAGCATAAACAAGGATTATCGATTAGAAAACAAGGCTTCCGGAATTAGAAGTTTGCAGAACAAGGTTGAAGATGGGATGAATGAGACATGCAATGACTTGACAATACCATGCAACTGTAGTCCTCGTCCTCCATCTTTCTCGGCCCCTTCTTCCTGCTTTGTCACATTCCATCTCTTTCTTTCTGTCAATGTGTCTCATCTTCATCATCGTGAGTTCCCGTCCCACTGTACGAGATCCATCGTTCGCGTTCCCTAGCTGGCTTCTCTCTGGGCTCCGCTGTCTGGCTGATGGGCATGACACCATTACCATCACCATCCTGGTTCTCCTCCAGAAAAAAAGAGTTCAAATGCAACCATGTACGTTGGCGTTTTTTTCCCCCCAAAAGATCATCCGTCAGGATTTTCGTGTTATGTTACGCTATCTTCACATAAATCCTAGTTTTGGAGGGCATCTGTTGCATTGAAATAGGCGCATATGGCCTTTATGTAACATCAGCTATATGAACACGACCTATAGTTCATGTTTTCTTATCTGCATCATCCATCCAATTGTTACCACGACGACATCATCGCATACCGACATCAACGCAAAACATCTGTTCTCCGTTGCGATGCCACGCCGAAACTAAAAAGATGATGAACGACAATCCCAGCCCCCGGGGCCCTAATAACGCACACGCACGTACTGTAGTGGTGTGTGCACGTATAGGGAACCTGGTTTGGCTACGTCCTCCCAACTCTTTGGAACTCGCCCCCTCCCCCCTCGCCTCAACACGATGTTAGCAAGGTTCGCAAAATGGCTTTGTTCCCTGCTCCCCTGCCGCCTGCTCCCTCTTCGTCTCTCGCTCTCTTCCTGTTCCACGAGTTCCCTGCCAGCGACAGCGCTCCCCTAAGTCTCGCAGGCCTGTCGCTCCCCTGCATTGGCAATACAGCAATTAATTACCTCGCCAATCTGTGTAGATGATGGGAGGGACATGCTAATTTAATGATGGATCATCTCTCTTGCTCTTTGCTGCCGCTTCCGCCTGAGGTATCCAAAGTATTCATTTATGGCGCCGGTGGTCGTTTTACATTTTTTATTTTATTTTTTCATGCTCTTGTGCTGTTACGCTCAAGTTATGACCATCCTGGGGTCCCACTCTATGTCATAGTATTACCAGGAGAGCTGAACCGGAATGATAGGGCTTTCTGTAATTCATGTAGCTTTTAGTAATACCCTCAGTGCGACCTTCAACCTCCCACAACTCAGATCGCTTTCCGCGGGAATTAAATGGCGAATGTTCAACGTGTATGAGGTCAGGGGTTCACCTGCCTGCTCTGAAATCTGATCGTCTCGTTGCTGAAATGCTTGGTGCGGGCGTGTGTGTGTTTGTGTGTGTGTGTGTGTGTGTGTGTGTGTGTGTGCGTGTGTGTGAGAAATGGTAGTAGTAGTGGCCAGGTTATGCTCGGGAGAGTCGAGGCCATTACACCATTACAACCCCTCATCTGCAGGAAAGGGGGGGAAAAAAAACACATCACCGCAACATTCTCCTGGTTCTTTAACGCCAGCGTTCGTGGCTTCCGACTCCTACCCTGAGACATTTTACTGTTGAAGTGCTACATCACGCGTGACACGTACCACACGATCACAGCTGACAGCTACAAGTGTATAGTGCGATATTAAACTGGGCCGTATGTGTTTCAGAATGTCACGAGCTGTGTTTTACATACGAGGGGGAGAGAGAGAGAGAGAGAGAGATGAGGAGAGAGGGATGGAGAGAGGGTGAGGGGGAGTGAGGGAGAGAGAGAGAGATAGTGGGGGAGAGAGAGAGAGAGGAAGAGGGAGAGAGAGAGAGAGAGCGAGGAAGAGAGAGAGTGAGAGAGAGATAGAATGCGGGGGTTGGTTGGGATTATGGTTTGTTGGCGGAGCTGCTACTAAAGGGATCTACAGTCTCTTGTTTGATTACAGACTGACTGTGAAATGAGGCATATTAAAAGAATTATTACTTAGACTTCACAGTGGTCCCTATACAGTCTCTGACATGAGCCTGGGAGATTTATTTCACACATTCCTTCGTTGCTGTTTGTAGTAGTAATAGTGTGTGTCGGGTTTGTGTGTTTTTGTGTGTATGTGTGTGTGTGTGTGTGTGTGTGTGTGTGTGTGTGTTTGCGTGTGTGCGTGTGTGTGTGTCTTTGCGTGCACGAGCCTGTATGTGAAAGAAAGAGAGGGACAGATAAATAAAGGGGAATAAAAGAGTGACAGAGGCAACATATATCTGAACAACAAGTCAACTTGCTATTTGTTTTATTCGGTTGTATACTGTGCCCTCTGACATGGCCATGTTGTGGTTCCTCTGGGAAAATAGTACAACTTTTAGAAAACAGGCGTCCCTGTTTCGCCTCACGTATAGATCTGCTTGGCATGGATGGCGTTCACGTTTTTACATTTCAGTCACGTACAGTACAGAGAAAAACCAAGCAAAGAAAAAGGTTTCTACTCCGCCAGCTGTGAGAGCTACTCTATGATTTCGGTGCCATCTTGTAAATGCTGTTGTGTATGCACGGCTTTACCTGTATGTATATGTAAAAGAGTTGTCGAATGTATGGGGGTATTACCCCTATATTATATGCGTGCAGGTGATTTTATTTTGAAAGCAAACAGATAGACGGATAGAGATTGAGCGCGAGGGAGCGAGATTAAATATAAATATCCAAATAAGTCAACCCGATTCTTGACATCTTTTTTTATTAATATCACCATTATTGTTTCTTACCACGACATACGCTTCCTGAAAAGATAATGACTCAGGGGAAATTATATGAATATCACTCAGCTGTCTTCCTGTTTGTTGCTGATGCTGGCCAATCACAGGCTGCATATCAATGCACGCATCACACAGGCAAACAAACAGCAAAATGAGTGTGAGTCATGTAATCCAGTTTCCGTTTGACTATTATTGTCGTATTATTGACGGTTATCAAAAAATATCACAAATTGCCATTCTTGGTGACACACAGGTGTGGTCGCCTTTCCATTACAGAATTGTTGGAAAAACAAAATGTGTGTGAAATCCCCACTGTGAGTGCAGTGTAAGAATAGAGATGCACGCAATCAAATGCAATTCTACGCATCGAGAAACTTGTTCATATTAGCTATGCTAATAACCTGTTCATCATAGCTACACTAATATGATTCTTACTAGTTGTATTTATAAAAAATCTACAACATGTTTATATTTAGAGGACGAATAACAGTGAGAACAGCATTGGATAATTAAGAAGCTGCGCTGACGTATTATTACATAGATATAAGAAAAAAAGGACACTGTATGACTTCTCCTAACCATTATCATGTCCTGCTCTCTCTAAAGCCAAGGTTGGATTCCCTGTGAGAACATTTAATACATAACAGCTATACTCGACAGGGAATTAAACAAACAATGAGTCATTGGCATTAATAGCTCAATTGAAAAAAAAAAAACACATGTCAGGACATGCTAGAACGCATGCTTTCGTTCACTTTTTCAGTTCGCCTTTACTCCACCCCACCCCCCCGGATAAAGTTGATTGCTCAAGTGTTAAGTTTACGCCCGCACCTCTCCTGAGTGCCGCCATTAAGCATAATTTAAAAGACACACACGCTGTCGGTTCTCATCTGGCCCGGGTTGCGTGACGGTCCAGGCCTGGCACCGCCAGCCCCGTCCCGGCGGTACCGACGTACGTGAGTGATTTGCGGGGCGTGTGTTTCGGGGAGACTCCAGCGAGCCGCATCCGTGCTGTTGTATGCATCCGACGGAACACTCAAATCCCCATATCCCTATGCATTACCACTCCTTCCACAATCTTGTCTCTCTCGCTCCCATGCTCGGCCTCACGCTCTCTCCCTTGCTCTCTCCCTTTAGCTCTCTCTCACTCTCTTACTCTCCCTTAATCTATTTTACTCTCTCTCTCTCTCTCTCTCTCTCTCTCTCTCTCTCTCTCTCTCTCTCTCTCTCTCTCTCTTTGTCTCTGGCTCGCTCTCTCTCTCCTACTCTCTCTTTCGCTCTCTTGCTCTCCCTCGCTCTCGAAATCTCACTCTCTCTCTGTCTGTAGTAAATGCCAGACCTATAACCTCAGCCGTAATAACAGAGCCCCACTAAGATATATTTAAGTGGGGAAAAAATAAAATAAAACTGTGATAGTGGTGATGGTGTTGGCGAGGGAACCGATGTGTGTGTGTGTGGGGGGGGGGGGGGCAGGCACCAAATTATATAAAGAGGTTATGAATAAGTCGGTTCAGACTATTGGCTGTGCTCGGGAGGATATCTCCACTCATACGCACACACTATGACAGCTAATTGAAGGTTCCCCCTGGGCTGAGCACTGGAGAGACATATTAATCGAGTACCCTGCCCCGGTTTCCCTGCTCAGCCCGGCCTCCCGGTGAGATTGGCTTGCCCTGCCATAATCAAAAGAAAATTGCGCCGGTAGGGGTGTACTAGGGGCCTTGCACGTATGTTAGCGGAATAGAGTGGCTGTATAGATAGATATAAATATATACCTCCTTTTTAAGGGGCCTTTTTTTCTTGTTCGTTCCATTCCCTGTTCGTCTGTAAAGCGAGTGATAGCCAACCTAATCCCTGCTTCTATGCCTACTTACTGTACAGTGCACATGCACACACGTACATGGATAGACGTATAACCTATATGGATAAATACATGTATTTATATACCTGTCTATACCTATAGGATAATTCGTGCCGGTCCTTTCGTTTTTCATTGAATGCACTTCAACCGGGCTATGGAGCAGAGGTAATGGGATTAGCGTAGCACTGGATTACGGATTATGGGATGGGCACATGGGCAGAGCTACTGGTCAGAAGGAGGCTGTTTTGAATACACAAATATCCCCGGGAAGGACACAATGGCAACATGTCCTGTATTGATATTAGCCCTTGTTTTTCTCTCTACATACATTAAATAGGATTAGCCTCCATTATAAACATACACATGAAATGAGCCTTCCCAATTGGATTATTCTGCCTGTTTGACTCAACTCCCCCTTGCCCCCTCAAACACACACACACACACACACACACACACACACACACACACACACACACACACACACACACACACACACACACACACACATCAGTACATTATGGTGTTCACCCCTGATGACGACCATTAGCATGACTGTACATATTAAGAACAATGATGCGGCGCTGTTAGCTAGCAGGCTTATAGCTCTGCATGGCTCTCCCCGCTGCCACACAGACACACACTGTAACACGAGCAAATGCTAATTCCCTCTGACTCGACTTCTCCTCACCCCTTCCGCCCTTCACTGAAAAAGTCTATTCTATTCTTAAAGTCAGTCTATTACGGGGCCCAAAATCAATCCAAGGCTCCAGCTAAAACCTATACGTCTCTCTCTCCCCCGCTCTCTCTCTAATGGAAGGCTAAATAAAAGACAAGCCATTAACCCTATCAGAGTAACACCCAGGTATCTGTCGGTTACCTTTACAGCTACAGTTGAGTACAGTGCGTAAAATAAAACCGAACAACGGTTTACTAATTAGCGTTTTAGCCGACTCATTCATCCAAAGCGACTTCGCAGTGCGTTTTGGATCGGTTCTCCTGTCATAACTGTGGAGCAGGTAGGACATGTTCCGGGTCTGTCTCAAGGCTGCCTACATGTCGACATTGGGGTTCGGACCAGGAACGGCCCCACCCCTAAACACTCGGAGAGGATGTAACTGTACATTATAACACAATTAGAGGCATGGAGTGCAGCCTTTCAAAGGGAGAGAGAGAGCCATTACAAGGGGCTCGCTCGTGAGTTATAGGGCTGTGGAATGGATGTGGTTGTTAGTGAACATGCGGAAGGAATGCGCGTGGATTACAGTAGACGCCTCCTTTGATTTATCGTGTGTGCTTGTGAGCCCCTTGTCTTAAATCATGCTGTCTCAGGGAAATTCGTTTTCATTTAATTTCTGTCTGGATTCCTTTACCCCCCACCCATGGAGACTAGGATTAATCATCATCATCATCTTTCATACTTTTTTGGGGGGGAAATAGGAAACCTATATGGAGCCCCACCATATCCTGGGAATGTTTTTCTTTGCTTTCTTTCTCGTTTTTTTTTTTAAAGGGGGTTTAATGTGCCCGGTCACAGGAGCAAAGACTGCAACGATAATAATTTACACACATGTGCTCACGCCCATTTGTTCTGTGAGACAGCGGTAAACGAGGCACACATGCTGCTCGGACGCCCGCTCTTAATGTGCAGAGAGTGGAAACGGACCTTGGCTTTCATCTCGGCCTCTCCCTCTCTCTCTCTCTCTCTCTCTCTCCCCGTCATCTTTCTCCCTCCCTCCGTCTCTCTCTCCGTCACTTGGTGAGCGTTTTCAGATCAGTGGTCAGCTGAAAAACAAGGCGATAGTGAATGGGCCTTTATGGAGGAGGAAGATGGTGGTGGTGGTGGTGGTGGTGGTGGCGATAGTGATGGTCATGCTGGGTGGGGGTAGGTGTAGAAAATGGAGACCTGCATTCCTCCCTACCTGGCTAAAGGTGGAGCCTGCCGCAAGGACACTAAGCACAGGTTGTCTTTCAGCCGGAGCTGTCGTGGGGGTGGTGCGGCCAGGTTGGGGTGGAGGGGAACGAGGGGAGGGCGGGGGGGGGCTAGAACGGGAACAGAGGAGCACATGGAACGGTTGTGGGGCAAAAAAAAAGGAAAATAAATAGAAATAGATCAATGCAATGATACTAAAACAAAGGAAGAAGAGGCTGCAGACTGTATCTGGCTTCGCCTCATTGCCGAACGCACGCCACTCTGCCCGGCGTGCAGTCTCTCAGTGGGCTGTGTTTGTGTGTCTGTGTGCACTGGTGAACTTTCTCTTGTGAGTCTGTGTTTGTGTGTGCCCGCGTGAATGTGTGTGTGTGTGTGCGGGGGTTGCGCCCTGGCGTGTTTGTGTGCGCGTGCCTATGTGGTGTGTGTGTGTGTGTGTGCGCGTGTTTGTCTACTTTGTGTAGCCGTGCGGGTGCGTTCGGGCAGCTTTTGTCTGGAAGCTCGGTAGCTCCGAGACAACCCCACCAGGGGCCACAACACACACACAGTCATCTCCCACAGTCAATAGAGCCCTAGTTCACCACAGGTAGCGGGGGGGGGCCCGGCCCTTAAAGGCTGTTCTCCACCCCCAGCTCCTCACATCCACCCTCCACACCACAGGGTCTGGGCCCGGGCTTTTTACACCAAAGCCAGGAGCAGGGGGGGGGGGGGGGCTTTTGAGGGTGGGGGCTGGGGGGTGAGGGGTGTTAACTGTTGCTATCAGCCAGGCCCATTATCCAATGGAAGCAATAGATCCAGCAGCAGTGGCCGCCGCCTGGGGTCTGGCGAGCTCTGCGCGCCCCCCCTCCCCCTCTCCGTCCTCCATTCCCCCCTCTCCGATTGGCCAGGAGACAGAAGCTGTCTTCCCTGTCCCTCCACTCGTCGTCGCTCTCCTCGTCGAGTTCTTCTGTCATCGGTTTGTTTGCGTGCCATGCTTTCCGTTTCCTCTCTCTGTCTGTCTGCCTCTCTGTCTGTCTCTCACTCTCCGTCTGTCTGCGTCTTCCTAATTCTGCCAGTCCTTGTCTTCTTCTCTCTGTCTGTCTGCCTCTCTCTGTCCGTCTGTCTACCTCTCTCCGTAAGCTTCTCCCTCTCTCTGTATGTCTGCCTGTCTGTTTGTCTCTCTCTGTCTGTCTCTCTCTTTCTCCCATCAGACCCCCCCAGCCTTATCTCTCCGCATTGGCAATCCCCACCCCATCACTGTGACTCCCTTTTCCTCCTACCCCCTCTCTTTATCTCTGTCTTCATCCCCTCCTCTCTCTCTGTTTATTTATCTCTCTGTATCTCTCTCTCTCTCACTATCTCTCTCTCTCGCTATCTCTCTCTCTCTCTCTCTCTCTCTCTCTCTCTCTCTCTCTCTCTCTCTCTCTCTCTCACTCACTCACTCACTCTCTCTCTGACAATCCCAGCAGTGCTTGACTTCTGAGGTTGGCTGTGCACGACTCAAGCAGTGCACAAACGGCACGGCTGCACATTTTTCTACATGCTCTACAGGCGGCCTAATGGGTGAAATCAAAGTGCTCAAACGCGATTAGATGCAGTACACATGTTGCATTACAATCATAGCCGCTTTGATTCCTGTGGAGGCCTTTTTCCTCCTTTCGATTTTTTTTTAAAATATTTTTCATCACAAACAACATTCATAGCGCTGCTCACCTGAAGCATGCTGGAGCAGATTACCATCGAACTGTCGATTATTTATCAAGTTTTTAACATGGGGGGAGAAAAAAAACAATCCCTTACGTTCAGCTTTTCCATGAAAAGTAATTACAGGCAGGGCTACCAATGGCAACACCTCGGAGTGCTGTGTGAAAAATGTCCTCCCTTAGTTTTCCCCTTAGTGGCTTATGTTAAATGTATGGAGTGTACTATTTTTCTCTCTGACTCACTCCCTGCCGCCAGACTGAAACGTATTTTATTTGCCCGGGGCTCTGCGTGAGCTACAGTTCACCTGCTTCGTCGCAGGTATAGCAAAGGGAAGGAGCCGGGAAGAACGAATGTTCAGCCTCCCACCGATTCACATGCAGGGCGACTTGTTTCTCCACTGAAATTCAATCTTTTCTGCCACCACCGGCTCCCAGGCGGTGATGTCTGCCGGCCAGGAGCGTGTTTGACTGTAATTATTGTTGTTGTCTTGTTCGCGATACGGACTGACAGATAGCTAGCTGCCGTGAATAAAGAAAAAACATCCCCAGTAGTCTAGGGCCAGAGCGAGCAGCAAGTGTTGTTCCTTGCCTGCGTAAAGCCCCTTCAGAAACGTGGTTAATCGGATGTGTTTATATGTTTATCTAAATGTAATTGTCTATTGGTTTGTCTTTATTGGGTCTTTCTCTAAATGTATTTGTGTCTTTTTATTCCTCTCAGTGTATTTGGGTCTTTCTCTAAATGTGTTTGAATAACGTTTGTGGCCACAAATGACAAAGTTACCACATAATGGTATCTGTTGAATCATTAGTCCCCCTCATTGGCAGTGCTTCACACACAGTGCATTCAAGCACTGTCAAGTCCCACATAATCATTAACATCCCTTTCTCTCTCTCCATGCCCCTCCCTGTGTGTTTCTCTCTCTCTATCGCTCTGCCTGTTTCTCTTTATCTTGTTGTCTCTCTCTCTCTCTCTCTCTCTCTCTCTCTCCCCCCCCCCCCTCACCCCCGCCGGCTATAGCTCCGCCCCAATCAGACATCACCATGGCGCCAGCAGCGGCGCTGAGGACTACCACCAGCGCCGCGACGACCGCGGTGCACCGGGGCGTCGGCGGCGGCATCAGCAACAACAACAACAACCACACGGGGGGCGGCAACACCGGCGGGGGCGGCGGCGGCACCGCCAGCGCCTCCACCACGGCCCCGCCCGCCCGGGAGGCCGGCAGGGGAGCGGCGGCCAAGCCCCCCCTCCTGCCTCCTCCCCCGCCTCCCGCCGCCGCCGCGCCCGCCGCCGCGCCCACCGCCTCCCCCCCGCCCCCGGAGTCCTACCCCCTCCTGGAGCGCTTCTGCGACGCCCGGGAGCGGCGGGAGATCGTGTGGCCCCAGACCCAGAGGGGCATGGTGGTGGAGAGGCCCTGCCCCAAGGGGACCCGAGGTGAGCACAACAGGCCTCCAGGAAAACACGCGCGCAGGGAGAGCGCCGTGTCCATAACACGACACACACACACAAACACACACACACACACACACACACACACACAGAGGAATGCACATCCGCCTCATCGCTGGGATAACACACACACACCCTCTCCCCAGCACCACCCGGTTTATTTTTTTATTATGTCACTCGGGGCTACCCCCGAGTGACATGGAGGTATTATGGGGGTATTATGTCACTCTGGGGGGGACACCATTGTAGGTGTCTTTAATATCGTGTCGTAACGCTGTGTTTTGTCCGATGATGTGTCTATTTGCCGAAAAACGCAAGCACCGAGGTGGAATCGATAAAGTTATCTCACGCCAGACGTCTGTAACAATGTCGTCGTTTTCCCTGCGATTCCTTTGAGGCCAAACATGGCGGAACCCTTTTTTTCGTTCTCCACCCCGACACGGCGGTGGTGTTTTGGCCGTAGCGGTCTCAGCTCCGTCCCGTGAAGCTAGCGTGGAGGTGAGGTGCATTCCACGTTTGTTTGTGTGTGAAATGATGTTAGCGCCCGGGGGATGGGGGGGGGGTTTCGGCTGACACACAGGGCCTAACAATGCTGGGAGAAGGTTTTAGAGTTGTTTTTTTTTGGAGGGTGGGGGCTGGCTTGATGGAATGATGGAATCGGCCCCTGAGCTTCTGTAAATATTTGTCTTCAGTTTGAGCAGCTCAAGACAAATGTGGCCGAGCCTTTCTCAACGGCCTTCGTCGAAGCCACCATACTTTGTGCTGCTTTCACATCATTCGTCACACACACTCACACACACATACACAGTGACACGCAAACACACACACACTATACACACCAACACTTACACGCAACCTCTACTAATATACAGTATACATTCCATAGTCCACGCTTTGTTTTTCCCCAAAAGAAATGCTGTCTCAGTCAATTCTCCCTCAACTAGGTTGAACTTGGAACTATTTGTGTCTTGTTTTCCCAAACAGGCACAGCCTCCTATTTATGCGTGCTGTCCACTGGGGCCTGGCACCCAAAGGGCCCCGACCTCAGCAACTGCACCTCCCACTGGGTCAACCAAGTCGCCCAGAAGGTTAGTTTCAGCTGTACCACCCTGTTTGTGTTATGCTGGGCTGTGCAGCTCCTTATTTACCAGTCCTTATATGTATAGTGATCACACATATTGTACCATGTTTTTTCAGTCATAATAACAGTAATATTAACTACTGTTATTCAAAATGAGTCGTGATAATGGTATTCAGAATAGTTTTATTTTATTATCGTTGAACTACTATTGCTACTAATAGTGGTAGCCGTTGTAGTGTAGGAGTAAACTTGTGTCTCTAAATCAGCAGCTCAAATAGTTAGTGAAAAGAAAATGCTGTTGCCTCCAAAATGAACGCTGGAGAATGATTGTCAGAGTTTTCAGAATAGTTTTCACTCTCTTTCGCGCTTATTATCGTTGGGTATTGCTGCTACTAATAGTTGTAGTCGTTGTAGTATAGGAGTAAACTTGTCTCTCCAAATCAAAAGCTCAAATAAATAGCGAAAAGATAATGCTGTTGCCTCCAAAATGAAGGCTAGAAAATATGACAATGCTGTTTCACCGTGTAGAGACACCGGTGATGTAAGTGTGCTGCACAGTCATTTTAGATTGTGTCAAATGGCAGACTAGGAAATGTTACAGCGCTGTTTCTTTATATAGAACCACATAAGAAAATGTGTGTGTATGTGTGTATGTGTGTGTGTGCTGTGACAAGCAGGGCGGTTCTAACTGGGAACTGCCCGGGGGGGCCTGGCTGAGAGCTGGGTCCGTATTGTATTTTAAAGTCCAATATAACCTTGCTGCCAGTCTGCCCTTTATATAACTCTACTACAATAGCTAGCTTTCACCTGACTCGGAGTCCATAATACATCCGCAACCGGTGTTTTCACTTTGTGCACTCTCACTCAGGAGCTTGTCTGGATGTCCACACACACACACAGGCCTCAGATGCATTCTTCTCCCATATTGGCTTCAGTCTATTGTTCGGTCTTTTTATTCACAGTGACTTCGTATTGATTGCCGTTTAATTGTTGGGTCCATGTCGTTAGCGATCGGGTAGGGGTTTAGGCGTCTGTATCAAGGGTACCCTCAGGAATGGTCCCTCAATGTGGAGATCGGGGTTCAAACCCGAAACCCTTCGGCCCCTGGTTGTTCATGGGCCCATGACACACCGGAACTCTTTTTCCGTCTCCTATTTTAAACGTGTCGCCCCGCCCCTCTGCAGATCCGCAGCGGGGAGAACGCGGCTAACCTGGCCAACGAGCTGGCCAAGCACACCAAGGGCCCCATCTACGCGGGGGACGTGAGCTCCTCGGTGCGCCTGATGGAGCAGCTGGTAGACATCCTGGACGCTCAGCTGCAGGAGCTGCTGCCCAGCGAGAAGGACTCGGCGGGCCGGAGCTTCAACAAGGTACCGTCGCGCGCGTGGCGCGCCCTTAAACCTGCGACACAGACAAGCGCACACACATGCACACACACCCGGCTGCATACACGGGCACAATCGCTGATGGCGCGCTCGCGCGCTCGCACTCACACAACCAGGCCCCAACCCTGCGCTCGAAGAAAAGGCGAGCAAAAGGACGAGGTCAAACACGTGCACACACACTCTCACGCGCAGTGTAACGCACGTAGTGGATCACACACGCGGACACACACACACACGTGCAATTTCAGGTACGCCCATACACTCGATCCATGCGCACTTGCACACAGGCACAGACACACACACACTATCTATATATATAAATAGAACTAAAATACACACTATTGCTCGGGCCCCGTGCTCTATTAAGATAAATACTTCAGTCATGTTCAATTTAGTCCTCTCTCTCTCAGGGTCACGCTGCCTCTGTAAAGGTTGAAACCCATACAGGTGCACTCCGGACATGTTCATGTGGTTAAGGCAGAGGCGCGGAGCAAAACACACACACACAGTCCCACATTACAATTTCCACCCATCGCTCCATTTCTTCTCAAAGTCAAAAGGGAATTTATCAAGGACAGGAGCAACAGACACATCATCAACAACAACCACATCATCAACAACAACAACAGCAGCAACAGCAGCAGCAGCCACAGAAACGATAATACTATCTCAGGATCTGTGGTGGACATTTGTATTCACGGTGATATTCGTACATCTGTGGTAATTGCTGTCATTTTGCCTGCCAGGGCCAATAGCCCCATAATGTGTCAGAGAGACTCTTGAGTAGAAAATACAGCATGTCATGTCTGGGAGCTAGAAAGGTCTGTTTTTCCTTTTGGAACCCAGTTAGTTCTAGCTGGCCACACAGGACACAGTTTGCCTCTATAGCGTCTGTTCCAGGTGGTCACTCAGTCGTTAGCCACACTACCATTAATAATTCTAATTAAGATTTTGCACAATTTGCAAAGTCGCTAATTTCCTGTGTCTGTGTGTTTGATCTGTTATTTTTTTTTGTTTTTGTTTTTTCTTGTTTTTCTTTTTCTAATAAAACCAAAAGCTTCAAAAACGAGAAAGGACATGCAGGGCATACATGAAGGTATTGGCGCTATGCTATCCTCCTATGGACTGCTGCACTTTGTTGCCTGCTGCCCACCTCCATGTCTTCTGTGTTATGTACCCCCACCCCCACCCCTCAGACCCCCACAAAATCAGCAGCATGCCCGTTCTGCACACCACCGCCACCATGTTCCCTCCCCAACCTCCCCCTACCCTCACCCTCTTCTGTCTCTCCCATTTACCAGTAATTTGCCTTTATATACACAGCCACAGTTGTAGCCAAATCGCTTTCCACGCCGTAGTATGGCCATTCGCAAATTACGAATGTGGCTCATTTCTCCAGCTTCTAGACTATTCTTCTGGTGTGGGCCTCTTTCCGCCACTCCTTCTGGTGGTTACAACTGTGGCATATTTATTTGTTTGTTCCCTTTTTATTCCTCTTTCTTTGATTCCCTCATTTCTCCATATATTTATTTATTTTTCGGTTTGTTTTTAACAAGATTGTTCGTGTTCTCGACGCATCACAGCCACGATCCCAACATGACGGCATCATCGGCCTTATTAATCAACTCTATTTGCTCGCCTGTCCAAACATTCTCTTCTTTATTTATTCCCTCTCTCCCCTTGTTTCCAGCGAGTCGTGTTTAACATATATGTGTATACAAATACCAGAGCTGGTGGTAATAGTCCCTGGCTGTGGATTGTCTTTATTCCAAGGCAACCGTAACCTGATCTATTCCGAACCATAGACCGGGTAGAGAAAAAAAACATCAATATGGACGTTCTCTAGCCTTGACACGGCATTCCATTTGTTTTCCTAAATTAGCGTTTCGTAGCTCCAACTCCCCGGTTGAACGGGGTTAGCCTGTGTCAAACCGATTTTTTTAAGCACCGTTTTCCCTGCCTGTTTCTGTTAACGGTACCAGCTCGTTGTTACTCATCCATATATTCTCTTAACCATTAGGGAGATCTCTGTCCTCCCTTACCACCAATGTCATTCTCTCCCGAACAACCCCCCTCCCCCCTTCCCCCTCCTCCCACTCACCACCGACCACTGGCCATGGGAGAAGAAAAACGGGAAAAAAAGAGAAACAGGCCCTGTGGGAGGGTATTAAAATGGATTGAGCTAATTACCCAGTAGACAGCCATGAGCTTGTTAAAGGGGAGTGGGGAGAGAGAGAGGGAGATAGAGAGAGAGATGTAGTTTCAGACCCTCCCCGCCAGCCCTACCCGCTCTCTCCCTCCCTCCAATATAGTGTTATCCATTTCAGCTTTAGCCCCTGCCAGGGCCGCTTATACATATACACTCTCCTCGCAACATGTGTGTGTCAGTTGACAAATGTGTATGTGTTTAGACGGGGGGAAGGGGGTTAGGGTTGGGTTCGGGGGGGGGAGTAAGAGGAGGAGGACAGAGGGGAGGGAGGGGGGGAGAGGAAACAGTTGTTTGGGTCGATGGTAGGTGACATGGCGACGCATGTGACTAATGAAAGTGCACGGGAAGAGGAGCGGGAACGAATGGGAGTTAATGGGTATTTGACGTATGTCATATTTAATGCAGCAGTGCATCAGCCAGCGTCCCCCCCCCCCCCCCACATTGATTACCTGATTAGACGCATTGATTTGATTATTTCCTTCGGAGCTACCAGAGTTTGTCTGGGTCCTTTGGCTAGTCGTAGGGAGCCTGTGCCGCTGCCACAGGTTAGCGGGTCGTAGCCGCTCGCTGTGAAAAGATTAGGATATAATCCTGTGATGAATAATGTAGTCCGGTGAAATCAGTTGTAATGATAATTACTTTGTTTTGCTGTCTGTAAAAAAAAAAAGCGATTAACTTTTTTTTGATATTTAATTTATCTCTTGCAACAATCATCTCACAACGATTAGGTTTAGTGGGTGGCTTAGTAATGAGAAAAATATGTTTGTGTTTATTTTGTTGCTATTAGCTTGACATCCCACAAACAATCGTGTCTTTGCTGTGTCCCCCTTATGCGGGTTTCGCTCTTGGGAATCAAACGTATCTAAGATAACATGCTAATTTTTATTTCCCTTTTTTTCCTAAATGATACGCTTATATCTTCTCGCTATTTTTTTTTTTTACTGATTGCTATTGCTTGGCCACTTCATAACCTGTTAAACCACGGTTACGCGCTTGCATCTCTGTATCTGAAATTGTGTTTACTTGTCACAAATTACTTTTGGGGGCGCCTTTCAATCTTATCTTTAGTTTATCCTTGTTTATTTTGTTATTTTTTTCTTCTCCCCCCGCTAACTACAGGCGATAGTAGACACAGTGGATAACCTTCTACGTCCTGAAGCTCTGAAGTCCTGGCACGACATGAACAGCACGGAGCAGACTCACGCGGCCACCATGCTACTGGATACCTTGGAGGAAGGGGCCTTTGTCCTTGCGGACAATCTAATGGAGCCCGCCTTCGTCAAAGTACCGGCCGACAATATAAGTAAGCTAACACAGTTCTGTTGAAAGCCAACAACACAAGAGCGAGCAAGCCTTCCTCTGACGGAAGCTCTTTTCATTTGAATACTTCCAATTCATTCAGTCGCTAAAGCTCCATAATGGGGAAAACAAGGCCGGGAAAGAATAAAAAGACGAGGACTTTGTTTTCATAATATGCATTTAAACCTTCGGGGAAACAGGGAAAATAAAGGATATTAGGTTTAATGAGTCTCTTACTGACAAAGTGATGAATATCGGCCAATTAAATAGACTGGATACTCTGATTGCAAGCGCTCAGTTTATAAATATGTGTGTCTGGACCTTGTAACTCTATACATTAATGTGAACATTAGCTCGCCTGCTATGCAGTCTGAGAAAAAGAAAAAATATTTTTTATCTACTGCATTCATCGTTTTGCCCTTGTAGCTCTTAGAGGTAATCAACACAAGATGTTTTTTTTGTGCTCAATCCAGTTTTCCTTTTAGTTTTATCATGTGGAAATCAAAATTTGCCTGGATAAAGATTTTTCTTTTCCTCAATCACTCATTGAGACATGGATTATCCGTTCAAAGTGCTGCCAGAAATAATGAAAAACATTACAAGGCAGGTTAAAACAAGTACATTTTGAAAAGATAAATGGTCATGCTATTATTTTTTGATTTAATATTTGATATATTCATCGCTCTTTCCCTCTCTCTTTCACTCTCTCTTTCTCTCTCTCTCTCTCTCTCTCTCTCTCTCTCTCTCTCTCTCTCTCTCTCTCTCTCTCTCTCTCTCTCTCTCTCTCTCGCTCCAGTCCTGGATGTCTATGTGCTCAGCACTGACGGGCAGGTGCAGGACTTTAAGTTTCCACAGTTCAGCAAGGAGGGCATCTCCATCCAGCTGTCGGCCAACACTGTGAAGCTGAACAGCCGCAATGGTGAGATCCCGGTGACAACAAGGAAAGAGGGCATAATCCAAAGATTCACATAACCCACGCTTTTAATAGACACTGTTCTTCGCCATGTGGGCCAGATTGGGAATGAGTACACAGTATTTCTGTCACTTTCCCCTTGTCTACAGTTAGGGGAGGGTATCTGTCAAAGTTGTCACTCAATTGCTGCCCGTCAGAACCCACAATGTTCTGTGATTACAAAGGACTCTTAGATAGAATTTTATCTCTTAAAAAAACGTGGAATGCAATGCTATTAGATAGCCAAAACGGAAAACCCCACTTAAATTGCCCGACGCAAATTTCCCCCTCCTTCCTTCCTAGTTTCCTTAAGTCTGGTTTCCTATGTATTTTTTTGTTCATCTCTTGGGAGATGTTAACACGCCTTTATCCTCACCCCTTCTCCATCCAGGCCTTGCCAAGCTGGTGTTTGTGCTTTACAAGAACCTGGGCCAGTTCCTCAGCACCGAGAACGCCACCATCAAGATGGCCAACGACGCGTACGGGCGCAACGCGTCGGTGCGCGTGAACTCGGACATCATCGCCGCTTCGATCAACAAGGAGTCCAGCCGCGTGTTCATTAACGACCCGGTGATTTTCACCCTGGAGCACATTGACGTGAGTCTATTGCCCATGGCACCCGACACAGAGGTCATATCCAGAAATCGGCAGGGGGTGCAGGCGCCGCGTGGCGAGCAGACGATTTGAATTGTAAATGTCTACCGGGGGTCAGCCTGCAGTTTATTTAAGCCGTTCGAACCCCAAATTAAAGCGTTTTTTAAGAAACTAAGTGAATTCTTAATGAAAGCTAATTCTTTAATCAACATTGGGATATAAATGATAGCCATTTTCTTTTATAGTGGAGGAAATTAACTTCTAGATTAGTCGTACAATCTACGGTGAAATTACTGGAGCACCAATTATCTTTTGTCTTTTAAAGTTGTCACGAGGGTTCCCAGAGGGGGAGTGCTCCCGATCCAATCTTTTATCAGTGAAAAACTGTGCAATTCCAGAAAAGACATGCTGTCAAACAATTATGCATCTTTGTTATTAAGGCCTCATATAGCACAAGACACGCCTCGGTAAATCTGCTAAGCACGGGCCAAATGAGACATCAAAACATGCTTTATGAGTGCTTTAAAAGTGAATAATCCCATATCCGAATGGGTTTCTATCTTTGGTGTGTGTGTGTGTGTGTGTGTGTGTGTGTGTGTGTGCCTGCGTGCGTGCGTGCGTGCGTGCGTGCGTGTGTGTGGTGTGTGTGTGTGTGTGTGTGCTCGCCCAGGCGTGCGTCTTTTGCATCCTTGTTCTACACATTATGTTTTTTCAAGGCGAGTCAATCACCATATTCGGGACTTTTAAAGAACACTGCATCTCCTGTTTCTTTCCTTAGGTGGACCGCTATTTCAACTCCAACTGCTCCTTCTGGAACTATTCAGAGAGGAGCATGATGGGATACTGGTCCACGCAAGGCTGTAAGCTGGTGGACTCCAACAGAACACACACCATCTGCTCCTGCAGCCATCTCACCAACTTCGCCATCCTCATGGCCCACCGGGAAATCTCAGTACGTACAGGCCTACCTTGAGGGTGTCTGTTGGCTTGCTTTGCTGTTATTTTCTGTTACTTTACTTTCCTGGGCAGCTGGGTAGTCTAGTGTAGCGTCTCTCAAAGTTGGGTCCCAACATATACCCCGTTGAAATTGAGTTTTGGGTCCGGAGATGAAATCATTCTCCAACCCCAGGTCTAGTCGTTAGGGTTGTGGGTTGAATCCCCTAAAGTCCACAGCCCATATAGTTGGTCAGCATATTGAGCGAGATGCCTTACCCCGACCTACCTACCCCCGACAACTCGTATCTATCTTCAGTGTAAGTCACTTTGGAAGCGTTTAAATGCCCCCAAATGAGTAAATAGTAATAGCACTTTGATTTTGACCTGTGTGGCTTGAATAATTAGTATGCATAGCCTTAACTACATGTATGTCATCCAGTGACAGGCTCAATTATAAATGGTCCATTTTTTTGACTTTTTTTGATAGAGACACACTGGGGTAAAAATATTTGATACCTACAGCAAGGTTTGGACAGGTTTGATTAGCGTTTAGGTAGAGTTTTATCGGATGGAAGAGATGGTTCTCATCGACCCTCCTATAATGCTTGTTTTCTGACCAAACTGTAAAACATCATTTTTCAAGGCAAGGAATAAATGTTCAGCAGAGGAAAATTGTGTTACCTTTGTTCAACATAAAATATATGTGGAAAAATGGGTGAGGTGTTGGTGTTTGTTGAAGGCTGACCATGAAAGAGAGTGCATTGAGCACAACCACTTTTTCATGCCACCAAAGAACTTTTATAAATAAGTGAAAGGCTCTAAAAAAGCATTTTGTTTTTCTTAGCAACGGAAAATAATCGCATTTAAGTGCAATGCAATTCGGATGTTCATGTTTAACAGTTAAAACATGAATAAAAAGATTAAATATCCTACTACTTTCAATTTCCACAAAGGACTGTTTTTCTTTTTAAAGCCGAATCCAAGTTCAGTTGGCATTTGCTATCTACAATTATCACCTCATAAGCCAGAAGCCGCTGTATTCTCGTGACTCACAGCCACTCATCATACATTTCCAGCTGCACTTTGATTACTATTATTATTAGTAGAAGTAGTAGCAGTAGTATTATTATCACTTGTAATATCAATAGTATAATTTCCGATACATATAGCAGTACAACCTCTGTACAACATATTGTTTACTGAGTTGAAGGGGAAGAGGAGCACTGTGAAAGCCATCGGATGTCTCTCTGTGATGAATAGTTTATGTGAGGTGACGAGTCAACCACAGGAAATCAGGGGGGCGTCCTTTTGTTCGCTGGTGATGCCTAGGAATATCTTTTGTTATTGTCAACACAATCACAATACACAGAATCCCTTCTGTATTATAGTAGTGAAAGGAATAATTAGAAAACCAACTCTACAAATGTGAAATACAGAGCAATAAAATAAATAACAATGAAGAGATCAGAGGAACAGCATGTCACATGTGTAACAGCACATTATTCACAAACAAGGGTGGCTTGATGACAGTGCTTGTACGTTCTACCAGCAGCACGCTGTTGCGACACCAGGATTCATGTGGGACTCAGCGTTGACCCCGCTGTACGTCTCCTCATCAATTTGCCTCTGCTTTCCCTCAATTTGACCCCTTTCCCTCCCTCCGACCCACCCTCCCCCCCCCCTCCCCCCACCCACGTCTCCAGGTTAGCGACGGGGTGCACGAGATGCTCCTGACCGTGATCACGCGGGTGGGCATCGTGGTGTCGCTGGTGTGCCTCACCATCAGCATCTTCACCTTCTGCTTCTTCCGCGGCCTGCAGAGCGACCGCAACACCATACACAAGAACCTCTGCATCAACCTCTTCATCGCCGAGCTCATCTTCCTCATCGGCATCGACATGACCGAGCCCAGGGTACGTTTTTTGGGAGAGATTGCACCCTCGGTGTTTCGATTCGGTTCCGCACCCCATCTGTCTTTCTTTATCTTTTCTTTTCTGCAAAGCCAGCCCACCCCCACTACTTCTTCTCCCAGGGCCCTCCCCTGCCCCCTCTCCTTGCCCCCCCTGGAGCATAACAAAGGACCCCCCGTTGCAGCCTAAAATTGATGAGACTTTACACATTGTTTTTTTCCTAAATCCCTTTGCTTGTTGGAACACAAAGTGGGAGAGTATGGGGGGGCCACAGCCATTGATAAACACCAGCGAGGGACTTGTGTTTTCAGTTGTCAGGCTCTGTTTCCCGTCTTATTTAAACCTTGCTGTCTCTTCGGTGCGATATATAAAGTGCCAATGTGTAGCCTTGTAATCTGCGGTTTCTACGCCTGTCTACATATGCAGCGGAGCATGTTGTTAGGTTTAAAAAGTGTGCTTTGTGTGGTTCAAAAAGGAAGTTTGTGCCTGCGCTCGTCGCGATTTAACGATGTTGCCACGTGAATAGTCGCGCATACACACGTACGCGCTGAATAATGGAGGTTGATGAATCATTGAGGTGACCTGTTTGAATGGATTCACTGGTCTCCCAGGGTTCAACGTGCATACAGAGCCAATGTTGTGACTGAAGCGAAAGTGATGTGTGTAGGTTTTTCTGTGACTACAAAAGATTTCATAGTAAACAAGTATTAAATAGAATCATCAAGGTAGCAGTACTCGTCAAACATGTGAATTTAATTGGAGTCGAATATTTCCCAAAACGTTTTTTTTTTTTTTTTTTGGTTCCCATCTCAGATCGGGTGCTCCATTATCGCGGGCATCCTCCACTTCTTCTTCCTGGCCTCCTTCTCGTGGATGTGTCTGGAGGGCGTCCAGCTCTACCTGATGCTGGTGGAGGTGTTCGAGAGCGAGTACTCCCGCAAGAAGTACTACTACGTTTCGGGCTACCTTCTCCCCGCCATCGTGGTGGGCGTGGCCGCAGCCATCGACTACAGGAGCTACGGCACCAAGAAAGCGTCAGTAGCTCCGCCTCTCTTTTCCTGTAGACCTCTGTGGTCTTCGTGTTGTCGGAGTGGGGGGGGTCTCGGTCTCAGCAGAGGCTTGTGAATATCTTGGTGTTTGCTGTTGCCTTCGAGGTCTGCAATCGCGTCTCAGACGGAATCCTATATATAGCTGCTATATTTATCTATAAAAAATATATATATATGCAGCGTATCTTCATCCTATCCGTACAGTGCCTTGTGTGCTTCCAAGGAGGCAACAGAAAAAAAAGATTTGAAATATCCTTGCCTTGAACAGGCAGCTGCTGTTCAATTTTTTATGTCATTCAAAAGTGGCTGACAGACTCAACACTGTGGTTTCAGGGGGCCACGGTTTACATTAATGCCTCTCCCGCTCAAAGACCCTCCAGTGACCTCTTGTTTGTAAATGCTCTCTTAAAGAGTGCAGGAGCACTATGTCGGAAAGCCTTTTACCTAGATTAATGGCCGTATTTTAGCTAAGAACCAGCTAGCATACGAAGAGAACCTGGGAGTGTCTTTCTTTTTATTTCTCTGCTATGACTATGTTACTGCGCTTACCGGAGACTGTGCGAGGCGCCACAAATAGAAACAGACTGCGGCTATTTGCTCAGGGGCTAATGTCGCCGATTTTGCGGGAAATTAATTTGATTCATTTAGATTCGGTTTTGAGGAGCTAGACAATAAGAATGATTTTGTTTTCTTTCATAGGTGCTGGCTGAGAGTGGACAATTACTTCATATGGAGTTTTATAGGACCTGTAACCTGCATAATTATGGTAAGTTATGTTTCTATCTAAAACAGAAATTAAATATGAATAAAGACAAAATAAATGAATGAGCTAAAAATAGATGGAATGATGAAGCATAAAAGAGAGACAGAGTGCAAGAGACAGAGGGCGAGAGAGACCAAGAGGGAGAGGAATAATTGTATTGCTGTTCACTCATATCTCACCCTACCACAGGATAGTTTATAGGATAGGTTATGCCATCCAACATGAAGATTTGATGTCTACCGCTCCATTTGGCCAGTGGAGCGGAAGACATGTTATTCATTTTTAAAACAGAAAATACCTGAACAGGACCCTATTTGTCCCAAAAAGCTCTTTGTCTTCCTTTCTTTCATTCTCTTCCTTCCTCCCATGCTCTTTCCTGTCTCCTCCCTTCTGTGCATGCATATCGCTGCAGTAAATAGCCAGGTGACCTTGTCAGGACAAAAGGTAGCGAGCAAAGGCACCTCTCTCTCTCCCTCTCTGTTGTTTGGTCAAGGACTGAATGCCGCTGAAGGACACACGGCATATTATATTGACATACAGTGGCAGCGGAGCATGCAATTATTTACTGGTCGTGACATTATTATATCTGGTTCCATCCGAGATGCTTAGAGGAACACGACCTCTGGGACTTTTTCGGCTCTCTGCACACCCCCCCCCCCCCCCCCACCCACCCCCCCACACACACACACACACACACACCCACACACACATCCACATAAAGAGAAGAAAATAGCAGGTGGGATCCCTCAGATATAACCCAGCAAGCTTTCTTTCCCCCCATCAACTATTGGCTTCACACACAGGGATCAGACGGAGTGCTCAAAACTCTGTGAACCCGACGCAGAAAAGGGATGACAGGTCGCGTTGGTTCATTATCCCGGCCTTAACCATGGTATCAATGGATGGATTGACCTCGGGATGAAAGGGGGAGAAGGGGCGTCTGACGTTGAAGGATTCAGTCAGGGGAGATAGAAGGGAAGAAAAGGCTGTCACATCTCCACAGGTACACATTGTGCCTTCACATGAAGAACACAACCCTAGCCGTCCGCCTGTGTGGCCGTGAGAACACACAGCCACCGCACTGATGCTATTTAATTGAAAAACAATAAGACGAAACCACGGAAAAAAATAGCAAACGGCTCACTGGCTCGACACATGTTCCGTCAGGCGCGACAGACTCGTTTTCTATGCTCTCCAAATTGGAGCCGAGTTGTTTCCCTCATCGCTTGTTGTCCTAAACGATTCGCATGAGCAATGTTTACGCTGTGGACACACCGTGGATGATCAGCGTGACCGAGGATAGAGATAACCCTGACACCGACACAGGAGGTGGTGGAGGAGGAGGAGGAGGTGGAGGAGGAGCAGCACTCCCCCCTGTCCCCCTGTGAGCAGCCGATACTGTACTGTAGCCCGGCAAAGGACGGGGATTTTCCAGCATTGCGCCCCAAACACCACCCCAACACCACCATCACTACCACCGCCACCTCCGCCACTACCATCACCACCGCCACAGCCTCCACTAGCAACACCACCGCCACCACCACCACCGCCACCACCACCGCCACCGCACCTCCCCTCTGCTCTCCGCCTGCAGCCTGTGTTCGCGAACATTGACAAGAAAGACAAAGCACATTGGAAAGGGGCGTCTCGGGGGAGCGGCACCGGAGCAAGGTTTACGCGGCGCACTCGCCTGACCCCCCTGTTGGGGGACAAATTGACTTTGTTCTTGTCATTGAGAGGGAGAGCAGGCCAACGAGGGAAAGGAGGAGGAACAGACCCTGAGATAAAGGCAAAGGAAATGACCCAATGTCTCGCCGAGGACTGGATGTTGAAACGCAAACCCCCCCCCCCACCCCCTCGGCCCCTGTTTCCGCCAGACTCAGAAGATGACGCTTCAAAGCTGCAACCCCACCCTCACCCTCCTCCTGCCCCCCGGAAAAATAAGGCTTTCCTTCACCTCCTCTCTGCCTCTTTCCTTCTTCCCGTCGTCGTCGTCGTCCCTCTGTTGACACTTTAGTCTTTTATTTCGGTCGCCTCGTCTGCTTTAGGACCGAAATGCCAGACAGAAAGCCCAGCCGGGCGCTGAGAGGTACTTTGAGTGGTGTTCCCAAGCAGACGTCGTGGGTCGCCCCCCCCCCCCCCCCCTTTTCTCCCGACACAAGCGGGTATTAGCTCCATGAAGGGGGGAACATGGAAGTAATGAGTCGCTAGTGGTGAAGGGGGGGTGAGGGTGGGTGGGTGAGGGGGCGGGGAGCCATTAGCATGCTTGAGATGGCATCAACACACGGCAACTCCTGGATCATGACACATGGCGTTCGGACGGCTCCATCTGCACTTTTAATATTTCATAGACCACCTCCCCCCATTGGTTCAGTCAGAGTTCAGCGTTTGTGCACACACACACACACACACACACACACACACACACGGACAAACACACACACACGTGCAGGTTCCGCTTTTGGAAAAAGCTTTCTCCTCGGTCCCACGGCGGCGGAGCGGTGCTTCTGCATGGCTTGCACCGGATGATGCAGGCAGAGAGACAGGAACAAGCTAGGGAGAGGGAGAGGATGAGAGAGGGGGAGAGAGAGAGAGAGAGAGAGAGAGAGACTGAGAGAGCGACGTGGGTAGGGGCAAGGTAGCCAGCTGACCCCCTCTTTGGGAGAGTCAGAGAGAGAGAGAGGGGGGGGGCGAAGGGGGGAGAGAGAGAGAGAGAGGGGGGGGGGGGGGGAGAGAGAGAGAGAGAGGGGGGGGGAGGGGGGGAGAGAGAGAGAGCACGAGGGTGAGTTGGGGGTGGGGAGGGAGGTCTATGTGCCGTGCCACTATGAGGTATCCTTCGAGCAGCGCAGTCCCCCTAATCTGTCTCATTGGATCCATGTCACTACTCCTCCGGGCAGAGGCAAAACGCCCTCCCGGCCACAAGCCTACCTCTTCGACCGCCCCTACCCTCGCCCTGCCCCCCTCTGACTGGCCGCCAGCGCTATTTCCAGTGGTCTGGTTCCACACGGGCGACTCCTCAGGACTAATGGCTGATGGCGACAATAACAAAAAACACGGCATCAACGCCGTCTATGACATAAAAAAGCTGGAGCTGGATTTATTTAGTTTTTTTGTGTCCCCCTCCTCGCCGCTCGAGTTATTGTGTGAGTGGCTCCAACAGTTGATTGCACGCGGGGTGTGTTGGGGTGTCGGGGGGAGAGAGGTGGGGGGCGGGTTGGGGGCTGTATTGATCACTGGCTGTCTTCTGATCGCAGGGGGCCCACACGAGAACATAGAGGATTTGTGTTTGTGGGAGTGAATTGCAACACACTCAGAGTCCAGCTCTGAAAGGGCAATAATTTATCTCCTGCTTTTGAATTCGCCCGTCACTTTTCGGTCTTTTGTTCCGGTGCCTGTCAACAATGCTACGATACAAACCTTAGTGATTTTGGGTTTTTGTTTGCCACCGCTAGCTCGAAGAGATCAATGACGACGGAAGGAAAATATAACGGCACCTTGACATTTCACATGGAATAAAATGTGGCCATTGTTCGATTATTATTTTGCAAGGGATTTGGTCTGTAATCTTGTGTCAGCCGCACACAAGGCCTTTGTATATTTGCAGTATATCTGTTTGAGCCTCCAAACAACAATCTAATATGCCTTTGGTTGGATTTGAGAGACTATTTGTACGTGTCTGGTTTGTAGTACATAACCAGAGCGCTTCGAGTGCCCCTGCTATTTGTGTTTATGTGTGTGCCATGTTGGAGGCTGTTTCTTTTCCTTAAGATAAATGGTTTCGAAGTAAACAGTTTGGAACGACTCCTCACTGCTAGCGCCAGTATGTCTCTAAATCACGGCATCGATTTCTGTTTTTTAAGGTAGCAAATAATCCACGAGGACGCTCAGAAGGTCTGTTTTTTTTGTTACGGAACCAGACCTGGCTTCTTTAAGATTTAATATAACATAAAAAACGAGGAAAAAAAAGGGGGCCGATATCATTTATTTATTTGTCTCCACTCTCATCCTACCCTCTTCTATTTCGTATTTTTTTCTCCCCCGTTTGTCAAAAGAAAAAAATATCAAAGAACATATATACTATTTTCCCCTCAAAGTATTTTGTTCCGATTTATATCCTACAATATGCCATGTTGTGCATAAAATGATATTCCATTGTTTTGTAAAACAATAGCCTCTCAGATTTCCCCCCTCTGCTCTGGTTCATTCCCCCCTGGTTTCGCTGGACTGTTGCTGTGTGGCCGTTTCTTATACGGTGATGGACTTTAATGCATTTCCATGCTCTATTGATATAGAATGACACTAAATTTGGCGCCAGTCAGTCCGTCTGAGCCCGGTAGGAACAATAGATGTTTATTGAATTAGTCTGAGGATGGCTGGACATCGAAGGATTTATTTTTTTAATATTTATAGACAAATTAACAGTTTCTTCTCTCTGTCTGCCCCTCTCTCTCTCTGTCTGTCTCTTGCTATCTATACCCCAGTCTCTCTCTCACTCCCCCCCTCTCCCTCTCTCTGTCTGTCTGCAATGTCTTGAGTAATTTGTCTTCATGTGTTCATTTTAACAGCTTAATCTCATCTTCCTGGTCATCACAATGTACAAGATGGTGAAGCACTCCACTACCCTGAAACCTGACTCCAGCCGCCTGGAAAATATAAAGTAAGAAAGTGTTCCTTCCTGTCCAACGCCCGGCTGGCTAAGAGACCTCCCGTTTCTTATCCAGCCTCGCAGGCACACACTGTTATCCCTGCTTCTTGCTTTTTTGTGTCTTTCTTTTTAACTAGAACCTTTTATTTTATTTTTCATTATTATTAATATTATTGTAATTTCTGTATTTAATTATCTTTTTCAGTGATTTCTCGTATGTACAGTTGGGCTAGGTGGGGGTCTCGAATGCCTCAGTGTTTTAAGTTTCTCTTCAACGGCAACTCTTGAATTCGTTATCATTACCAGAGAGGTGAACTGTTAGACACGACTTTGTGTGGCATGGGGATTGAGAATTCAAGGCACGGCTGCGCCGTAACCACGACAACACTGATGTCCCGAAGGCTCCTTTTGTTGTCCATCGTTGTGGGGTCCTGCCGGCCGCAACGCAGGTTCATTACAGCGTGCGCACGTGCACACCTGGCCTTCCAAGTGCACGGCTGTTAGGAGTGTGCTGTTTGGGTTTGCGTGTGTGGGGCGGGGCACTTTGAACAGAGAGCAACAGAACCGCCGTGTACATCTGTGCTGGAACAAGTCCACATTTGTTCCCTCTTTTTTTTTTTCTGGATAGTTCCCACAGCCCCATAGACCCGAGTTAGAATTCCCTCCCCCACCCCCGCCCCCGCTCCCACCGTCAGCGGGCCAGCCGCTCCACCCCACCACACCCTCCGCTGTGTTCGCAGCCTCAATATGTCAGTGTTTTGACGTGGGGAAGAAGAACAACAAGCCCGTAAAGACTTACGTCACACTCTGCCGTCGTGTTCGGGTTCTGGAAGGGGGAAAACAAAACAAAACCCATTTATCTATTCCAGTCGGAGATGAAATATCGTGGCTCCTCCAAATGATTATTTTTTAACAGTTGGGGTTTTGTGTAAGATTTGATCTCTCTCTCTCTCTCTCTCTCTCTCTCTCTCTCTCTCTCTCTCTCTCTCTCTCCCTCTCTCTCTCTCCCGGCGTAGACTCAGCCCCCCTGTTAGCGGTTTGCTCCCGGGTTTGTTTTGCCTCTAATGAATGTGTTTAGCATGTGTGCTAAATATTACAGCTCTGTGGTGAAAAGGCAATCAGCAGAAAAACGTTGAAAAGGTTGTGTTTATTTAGACTCCCCAGTTTATTTATGTCACGGGTTCTGTTCGCTCCCGACGGGAAGAAAAGAGGAAAAGAAACGCCCATTAAAGAACACACAGAAGTGGACGATTGTGTGCGCGTGCGGGGAACAAATATACACTTTAGCCATGTTACAACGTTATTCCACCCGGGGAAAAAAGGGCAACTTTCTATCTTCCCCATTGTTTATCGTGGGTTTATGTGTTTCTTGCTTAATGATGTCGGCGTCTGGACCTCAGAGCGATGCATCAGAGCCATTGCATGTCGCATGAAAAAAAGAGAAAGTTAACCCATGTCGTCTGCTTTCTCTTTTCCTGCTCTTTTGCCCTCTTGTCTCCCACTCTCCTCTGCTCTGTCACCCACAACCAGTAATTATCGCGTTTGCGACGGATACTATAATACAGATTTGCCTGGGTAAGCTTTAACTCACACACACCAAAGTAATGGCATAGCCCCGTTACTCATGCATAGCTCACATATGAGTTTAAAGGTGACACATTATACCATCAGGTGTGAGTGTGATTAGCCCTTACAGGCCGTTTGGAAATTCTGCCTCTTCTGGCATCACAAGTGGGCGTGTCCACCTAGATGTATGCTGGATAGATCAGTCTACCAGCCTACCCAGTGGACTGTAGCAAGTGTTGCTCATCCATCCGTCATACATCTAGGTGGACACGCCCAACTATGATGTCAGAAGAGGCCGATTTTCAAAACGGCTGGAAACGGCTAATCACACTCACACCTGGTGGTAGAGTATTTCACTGTGCTCGATGACCAAGAGCTCGATACAGCATGTTGTAATCTAATCATCAACAACCAACACACACCCTTGTTAGCACCCCTAATACCCATGCCTCATATAATTTCCCCTGGATCAAAGTCGAAGAGAAACCACACTCGAATGACGACTAACCCACGCTGTGCCTTCGCTCTCTGATCTAATGTGTGTTTCCTCTTCCCCCGCTTATCACGCTTTCTAGCTATGAAGATAATAAACCATTTATCAAGTAAGACCACGTTACCCAGAAGTATCCACTCCACAGCCTATAGTTTATATCCTCTCGTCACATTTGTTTGCTTTCTTTTTTCTAGAGGCTCTCTCCGTTTGTCCTCTTCTCTATCGCTTATCTATCTGCCCTTGTCCTTTCCGTCCCTTTCTCTTCATCTCACGCTGTCTCTCTCTCTCGCCCGCTCGCTCTCTGCCTCTGAGCCATGAACACACCCGAAGGAGGATTGTCCTTGGTTCTTACATAGCTCACCGTCTCTCCGCCTTCAACCATCCATTCTGTACGTGTGTGGTGTGTACGTGTGTGCGCGCAGCACTCCGTGTTGTGTTTGAAGTTTTCAAGTCCTTCCTTTTCCGAAGCTCATACGGTGTCTTAAGAGCCACACCAGCCCCCCCACACACCTCTCCCTCTCCTCTCAAAGACCTTCTGGCTCTGGCTGGCGGATCTCTTCCCTCAACCTTACCGCTGACTCATTTCACTCACATTCAATCAAGCTTTTTGGGGGGGGTTTATTTACCAAGACTACAAACGAAAAACTAAACCCCGAAAGAAGCGGCTCCGTTTCCGGGGGAAGTTTATGTTCTTTCTTTATGCCTTTGTTCTCCAGGACCTTTTAGTCCTGGTCTGGGGGGGTGGGAGTCGGGTGGGAGCGTTCTCTCTTTTGTTGACATCTTTACTGTCCGCTGTATTTCCGATCCACTCTGGTTTATGATTTGTTCCGCTCCGCTTGTCATAACGTCAGACGTCGACGCCTGCCGGTTGCGGTTGTGTTCTTTTTCTTATCTTTTGCACGCTGGGTTCGCTGTCTCACTCTCGGCCCTTGGCGTGCTGTCCTTCAGGTCGTGGGTGATGGGTGCCTTCGCGCTGCTCTGCCTGCTGGGCCTCACCTGGTCCTTCGGCCTCTTCTTCATCAGCGACTCCTCGGTGGTCATGGCCTACCTCTTCACCATCTTCAACACCTTCCAGGGCATGTTCATCTTCATCTTCCACTGCCTCCTGCAGAAAAAGGTAAACCGGGCATTTGGGAGTATAGTCTTGGGGGGCGAAAGTGTTGGTGGGGTAGGACTCCCAGCCCCGAAAGGTTCTGGGTTTGAATCCCCCCCACCTCGACCCCTCTCCCAATGTATCTCAGATAAAATGTACTCTGAATCACTTTTGAAAGAAGTACAAGCTCGATGACTCGACAAAATTTAACGCAGAGTCTGTGATGGCAACGAGGTCGGTCGGAAAAGAGAGATCTCCATGGACACCCATGTGTTGGAAACAGTTTAAAATAAGAAACATCCGCCAGTGTGCACAGCGAGCATGGATGCAGGACTCCACAGAGCCCCAATGAGCTGAAGATGGCGGTGAACACTTGTGTGTGAACACGCGTCACTTTGTCCTCTAAAACAGGTTCGCAAAGAGTACGGCAAGTGTTTCCGCCAGACGTACTGCTGCGGCGGCCTGCCCACCGAGAGCTCCCACAGCTCTGCCAAAACCTCCACCACCCGGACCAGTGCCCGCTACTCCTCGGGAACCCAGGTAGGCCCCCCCCGTCCGAAGCACAGCGCCTTCTTCCCGTCGGGGGGTAAACACCACCACGCCCGGAGTGTGTGAAATGGCCTTGATGTGGTTCCAAATACCGCGTCTCTGCTAGAGACTAGTCACATCGTTGGTTTCTCGCACAGAACAGTTGCGTCGATACGGTTCATTGATGTAGTCAATTTGAAAATGTTTTATTGTGTTCCTCGGAATGAGGAAAACACACAGACAGATACACATATACACACACACACACACACACACACACACACATGGACACAAACGCACACACACTGCATCTAACTCATTACTGTTCTTATTCCTACTGTTATTTCCTCTGTCCTGCATAAAAAGTGTGTCTATATAGACATAGATTTGGATGTTGTCCTATGAAAATTATGCAAAAAAATGTCAAACGTTAATTCGGTCAATTAGATATATTAAGGGGACACCTGTTTGGCTATTAAACAAAGATTGAATGCTGTTGATTTTAGCTCCAAACGGATGGAGCCGTATACGTGGTGTCTCTACCTTTCAGAAGCACCATCTGCCCCCCTGCATGAGGAACCCCTTCTCTCTGCTCTGCGCCCTCAGCATCTGCTTTTGTTATATTCTTACTAACGCTGTGTGCATGTGAAATAGTGCCCCTACTATTTTAACATTGCCGGCACATTTTACATATATAGGTTGGGGGGTGAGAAAACCACATATTTAACAGAAAAACGCAGTCTAAAAAAAAAAGGTACATTTCCGCAATGTATATATTATTGATAATCATTTTCAAGCGGCATTAATATTGTAGCCTGTACGGAAACAGCCACCGTTATGTTTAGTAATAAGTGAAATCCTGGCCCCCTCTTTTTTTTTTAAAGTACCTTATCGAATCCCCCACTAAAGGAAAAAGCTGAAATCAAAGCTTAAGAAGTCATTTTAGTAATGAACCTTTTCAAAACAAGATTTGAGGACGAGAGAGAGAGAGAGAGAGAGTGAGGGTCGGAGGAACCGTAAGGTCCCCTACGGTATTTTATTTACCCGGACTGGAGGACTGGAGGAAGCCTAATGAAAGCTGATCTGGTAGTAGGGAAACGGACTGGTTTCTCTCAGCTCCCTAATGGCTGTCCCCTTTGTTAACCTGACAGAGTCGTATCAGGAGAATGTGGAATGACACCGTAAGAAAGCAATCCGAGTCCTCCTTTATCTCAGGTGACATCAACAGCACCTCTACCCTTAACCAAGGTCAGTCTCACACCCCATCCCTCTTCACACACACACGCACACTCATTTCATCATCCGGCTAGAAATATATTTTTTTTACTTCCTGTGATTTTATTTTTTGCAGAGCCATTGAGAGTTACCAAGGGTTTTCATTTTTTATTTTTTATGTTTGGGTTTTTTAATGACTGTTTGAAGCTTCACAGACTTGAGTGGTGCTTTTAAAATAAGAAACCGAGACCTTGCTCCCCCACAGAAAACAAAAAAAAGAATTAGACCAATCTGCTCCCTCTCTGCCTAGCCACAGCCCATGTGAATTGGGGCAAGGATTCCAAAAAAGATGTTTGGTGCTTAAGTGCTGGCTATACACTCAGGAGAAAGAAGTAGATGCAAAGAATATAAATAGATGAAACAAATAAACACAGACAGCATGTGTGGGTAGGAAACATTTACACCGTACCAACGTCCTGGCTCTGCAGGGTGAGCCAGAGTTCTATATACAGTGGGCCTTTCCGCGCGTTTAAGGTGACCTCTGTTAGTTCATGCAGGACTCTAGGGGGGGGGAAGACATTCATTATTTAGCTCTAGCACAAATATGACGATGAGAAGATGATGTTCAACTCTGGCTGACCCCGAATGCCTCGTGTGTAGTTGGGCTGTTTTGCTGCCACTGCTGCTGCTGCCGGTAAAATGGCTTTCTAAGCATGCAAGGGGAGCAGGAGGGGTGCACTGAGGTGCTCCCGTGGTCCTCAGACGACGCCCCCCCATCCCCCTCCCCTCATCTCCTTCTCCTTCTCCTTCTCCTTCTCCTTCTTCTTCTTCTTCTTCTTCTTCTTCTTCTTCTTCTTCTTCTTCTTCTTCTTCTTCTTCTTCTTCTTCGTCTTCTTCTTCTTTTGGCTCCACCCCTTTTTGCCCTTGCTCTCTTTTCTACTGTTCACTTTTCAACATGACACAAAAACACAGCCAAAGAAAAAAACCTGGTTACCCTAATACCCCATTTATTCATTTATTTATTTGCTTTTTTTTTAAATATCCTGATTCGAAAGAAGAAAACTAAATATTTTTCTATAAAAAAATAGTACTATTTGGATATCTTTATTCTAAATAATAAACCAATATGATTAATAGAAGTACATTTCTAGAGTTGCATTTTTGTTTTGTTTCGTTATATATACGCATATCTTTACGCCATAGAATAAACCAATAAAGCACCGAATAAGAATAGAAACAAAACACAAGCAGTCTAATATCCTCCAATCTAAAAGTTTTCTTTTTTTCTTCGATTTGTATTTCCATCCGGTGTTTCTTTCCCCTCCTGCTCGTCTCTGTGACGTTAATGTGGAGGTTGGGTATTGATCACTCTGGTCGGGGCGGTGGAGTCCCTGCATCCCCTGGAGAGCGGAGCTCTGAAGGAAGAGGCCCCGATCTGAGAGAGCACTTCCTTGTCATTAAAAGCCTAAAAAAAAAACACAACAACCCTGGGAGACATGTCGACATGACAGATGGCGTTTAACACATGTAATAAACGGCACTGGAAACGCACCAAGCCTTTTAAAACACACAACTCTCCGAGCACAATAGAAAAGAGAGGGGCTTCCAGGAGCCAATGGCTATGGCTAAATAATGTCTTTAGTTTTGTTTTTTTACATGAGAAGAATTTCAAAAATTCTTCTGGGATATTTTTTTTTTGGGGGGTGATTTTTGGACTCGGTTCAAAACGTAAACCCTTGCAGGATATTACAAAGGCTTTGAGAAGGCTGTTTGTGTTGAATATTTATTTTGAGTTGAACATGACAGATGAAAAAATAACCGTGACAGAAGGCAATAATGAGCACAGTGGAGGTAAGGGAGGGGGGGATTGTACTACCTAGGGATTGGAGAGGTTTAGAGGTATTAACACAGTACCTGCAAATACCAAAAACAATGATCAAAATCAGAAAAGGGAATGTTTTGTTCCTTTAGGTGGGGGGGCCTTGCCCTGGCACATGATTTGCATGATAAATAAACAGTTGTGTGCAGGGTGCAGAATCTGAGATACAGGACAGCCCACCATGGGAGTATTGGTCTCTCATATAGGACCAGCTGAATGCTTGGGTACACTAAGGCCCACCTGTTCTCAAATGCTCTGCTCTTGTTTTTTTTGTTTTTTTTAAATCAAATTATAATTATAACCTGTGTTATGATCACAACTGAACAGCCATCCCTATGTTTACCTTATTTCTTTATATTTTTTCTTACTTTTCCATTTCTCTCCATCCATCCAAACACAAAATGTAGAAACACATACAACACATCAACATATATTTTTTCACAATTGCTGTCAAACTCTCAA
>NC_136940.1:6714152-6754152 GCF_949987615.1 Pollachius pollachius
CCGGCCGCCCCGGCGCTACCGCCCGCCGCCACCCCCCGCCCCGACCGCCGGGGCGGGGGCGGGGGTGGGGGTAGGGGTGGGGGGCCTGGAGCTGCAGCCCCAGCAGCGGGAGCTGGAGGCCCCGCTCATCCCCCAGCGGACTCACTCGCTCCTCTACGTGCCCAAGAAGCTGGTGAGGACCGACGGCGGCGTGGAGACCTTCGGCGGCCCGCTCGCGGACGCCACCGGCGCCGCCGACAATCCCGCTTCTCATCACTACGACGACGGCGGCGGCGGCGGCGGCGGCGGCGGCGGTGGCAGCTGCGGAGGCGGAAGCCCCCTGCAGTCCCCCAGCCGAGACCGAGACTCTTTGTACACGAGCACGCCCCGGCTGAAGGACGAGGACTCACCGTGCCCCGAGAGCTGCAGCCCGGACGCCCCGCCCTCAGCGGAGGACCTGTCCCCGTCCAAGGGCAGCGAGAACGAGGACGTTTACTACAAGAGCATGCCCAACCTGGGGGCCGGCCAACAGCAGCTCCAGGCCTACTACCAGATCAGCCGGGTGGGCAGCGACGGCTACATCATCCCCATCACCACCCCCACCAAGGAGGGCTGCGTTCCCGAGGGAGACGTGCGGGAAGGACAGATGCAGCTAGTGACGAGCCTTTAAATGTATTTCAATCATCCCCCCACCCCACCCTAACCCCAACCCACTCCTTCCCCCCGGCTTCCCCTCTCCTGAACCTTTCAGATATTTGGATTTTCTTGACCTTGCGGAAGGGAGACGGCACACAGACACAGACAAACACACACACACACACACGTACACACACACAATGTCTGACAGCTAGGAAAGTGTTGCGTTTTTTTATTGTTTTTCAAAGAAGACCTAGAGACCCTACCATGCACAAAAAGCCAACCAAACCTGCACCCTACTGCCCCAATCCCCACCCAGCACCCATGCATACCACCCTTACCTTCCCTCTAGACCAATAGACTTGATTTACAGAGATGGCAGTGCAAAGAACTGTACATACAATGCAGAAGTCAAATTTCAATTTTAAAAGACAAGCCAACGATGTATTTAAATGTGCTGCTGCTGTAGAATTACTGAGAAAACAATTAAAACGTAAACAAAAAAAATAAAAACAAAATAATAATACTGGATCCATCAGATCAGCAGGTTTACCGGTCAAAAGATTGTACATACACTCCACGACATTCTCGTTGAAGCCTGTTTTGTATTATATACAAAATGACACTCTCTCGGAGCGGGATACGGACTATATGGTTGTAATATGTTTCAGATGAGACTGTAATATTAGGAATATTAGATGCTGGTCACTCCTGAGTCGCACCCGCCACCATGAAGTTTGGATTGTAATACCACTAGCAATCCAGCCCCTGGCCTTATATTTTCTCAAATGTACATTGAACTGTTGTCAAGGAAAATGGCTGAAATATATATTTTGTTGTATTGCTAGTGTAAGATAAAAAAAAAATCATCAAAAATAAATGGATGGGACGCCGTGAATATGAAGAAATCTTTGGAAAGTTTTAACATTTGAGAGACTATTGTGTAAAAGTTGCACATCAAGTATGTTATGCGATATTTTATGAATCCGACATGTCATTCATAATAGGACGTTTGAGCATTTAAAAGGCTGATAGAAACTAAAGGATTCAACCATATACAAGATGCATATTCACTTTTTCCCCTTGTGAACAGTGTTTTTGCTTAATGAACTCCATAGATATTGCCCATTGAAATGCATTTATTTAATATCGCCATTCAAAGCGACATTATTTTAGTACAATGGGATTATAAAAATGCCCCTTTAAAGACGTTTATGCTTTGCACAATTTTGTGCGAATCTGTATGAAATATATCTTTTCAGCATCCATTGCAGAGTAGTGAGCAAGCGCCACTTTTTGAGGATAGTTTCTATACATAGTTCTTCCGCCTGGGTTTGGACATTTATTTATTAAAAGAATCCAAAAAATCAATGGGAAATAGTTGAACATTTTCCAGCACTGGTATAAATGCTGTACTGTAGCTCATCCTTTTTTCGTAAACATGTTATTAAGGGGCCCATCACTAAAGACTGATGTAAAGTTCAACACTTGTTTAAAAAAATAAATAAATGTGAGATTTTTTGTCAAATGCCAGTTGTTTTTTTATGGTTCGTGTTTTGGTACAATCTTACAAAAAGAAGACGAAGAAGAAAAAGGTTTAATTGCTTTGCTTTGAACAAGTGACACTTTTGACTCAGGTTTTAGCATAGATCCCAATTGATTCCCTTGAAGGGAAAAAAGTGTGACATTTATTTCAAATATAGTGCATTTATCTTGAGCCTTTTTTTTTCTTTTGCTTAAATCAATGAGGAATAAACAAGGATCGTTTATGCCGTATGTCTTGTTAGGGGAGGCCACATCTGACTATGTGACCCCAAAGATCAGAAACTCAGGTAGGACAAGTTACATTGTAAATGTTCCTATGTGTGGTTGTTACAACACTCCAATAAATGTATCAAATTGACACTGGGTAAGCAACATTGTCCTCTTAGTAATATCACTGCCTCGGCTGCCGTCGACCAATCACCTGTCGAACAAAACCAAGCATGTAGAACAAGAATAGCTCAACGTCACCAACCTGCGCATCTAAGACGACCGCGTAGGACAGATGTTAGTCCAAATTTAGGTCTCGATTCTGTTTTTCCGCAGACCTCGGCTAGCAACTGGCTTATGGCTAGCGTGCATCGGATACAGCAACATTTGTGAGCCATTTATATATACCAGTTCTGGTGGGATGACGGAACTTGTCGGGGAAGCATACACATTTGCACAGTTTACCGTTTGGCGTGGAAGGCAAAGTGAGTCTGAACTCGGCAAAGGCGCACTTTCTGTCAGAGTGGGTTCATAATGCCACGTGTGGGCTGTGTTTGTGTTCCCACTTTTTCGTACAAATGAGCGTGTGACATTTTGCGCAATTATCTGTGAGAACATTGTCATTTAGAGCAGATGTGTCTGGGTTATTTGTGTTCTGGTACAGGATCCCGGATGCAAGACACACTGGGAAAATGCCACCCACATTTTTTAAGAAATTGTTTATTAGAAAAAGATGCTGATAATGACAAAACATTAAAACATTTCCATGCTTTATTCTAAAAGTAATCATCACTAAGGCTAGACTCGACCATAATGGAGCACCATTTTCCCAACATTTCAATAGGATTACGTTTGATAATGATAATGCTTTTTATAGTAATACTTTCTGACATTGATCTCTTCATACTAAATAAATACACACTTTGATTGGTTCTCCGCTTGTTAAGACGTCCTTCTATAATTCATTTCACCAACTCCTCTTGACACACTGGGGCTGTGTCTGACGTCATTTCATACCCATTCTCTAATCCCTAAATAGATCCTATGTAGTGAACACTGAATAAATAGTCCAGTTTTTGGGGAACAGGTGACATAGGGAATAGAGGCTATTTGTGCCGGGCAGTAGTTAGGTCCCGGACATCTATCAATGTGATGTGTAATGGTCGCATAAACAAGTCGACATGTGTTAGATGTCGCCTTGTCTCACAAATCAGACTTCAGAAAAACACTTCTTAAGTCTGACAGTGGACACGCTCATATCTTGGTGAAGAGGGCGTTTCATTTTCTTTCCCTTCAAATGTAATTCGACCAATCATGTTTCTGGGGCGGGTGCCTGTAGACGCATGGAATGACATGGAATGGTTCTCTACTGGAAACCACCTGACTGGCAGAAACATAGCATACATGATATGGCTGACTGTTAAGCTCAGATCAAGAAGAGGACTGCTAACTAAAACTAGCAGCATATTGCATTTACATTCAGGCGTTTTGTAGACGCTTTTATCCAAAGTGACTTACAGTAATTACATTTGTCAGAAGAAAGTCTTCTGACAGTAATAATAAATCTTCCCATTGTTGGTGTCCTTCCTTGGCCGACAGTTGACACAAATTCGGCCAGCACTGATTTACTCTGTCAAGGTTTTCTGCAGATTATCTTCAGAAGAACAAAATCATAACAAAACAGAAAACACTGTTACGGTTACAGCGTTGTCTACCTTCTTCACTCTGAGATTAGATTAGATTAGATTAGATGTCCACAGATGTAACCACTATGCACTATCGGATAGTGAGGAAATGAGTTGCTCACTGCTTTTTTTGCATAATATAGGGCACCAGATTCAAACCCTAAGATTGCCAACAACACTTAGTGGGCCGTAAGTGGGCTATAGGGATGGGGTAATCACTACATGGCCTGAATGTGTTTTCTTGCTTCTTTTTGCACAGCATCCTCTATTTGGGATTCTTTAGTACTTTTGTGTATCTATTGAGGTTCAAATTCAGCTGACCCTGAAAACAATATAGTTTTGTATAGTTATTTTTTTAGTTTCGGCAAGTTACAATGGAGAATCGTGTTCATGTTCAGAACCAAATGAACTTGCCGAAACTACAAAAATATTTACTCGATAAAATCTCACATTTCATTATCCCGCACTGTGTTGATATTTATAAAAAAGGTGTTTATAAAAGGGAACATAAATGTCAACAACTACAGGAAGCGTGTACTCACCTCACCTCCCTCCAAGGCCACTAACCGCAGTGTATTTACCCCCGGCACGACGACCTCAGACACAGATAAGCCTGCTCGGTGAGCTGGTGGGTTTATTCTTTATTATTAAAGGGGTGGGCAATTTGATCTTGGATTTGCTCTTTGTCTGCACCAGAGCATGTTGACTCAATGCCCTTCGCGTGTGCGGCCTTCTTACTGTCCAAGCACCTTCTAAAACTCTTTCACTCACAGGGGGAGAGAGAGAGAGAGAGAGAGAGAGAGAGAGAGAGAGAGAGAGAGATGTTTGTTAAACATTGGGGATTTATATAGAGAGAAGAGGGATACAGAAGATCGAAAAAGAGGGCGACAGAAAAAAAATAGTTATAGAGAGAAGAGAAGAGGGAGACAGAAGTTCGAGAGAGAAAGAGAGAGAGGAGAGAGAGAAGAGAAGAGGGAGACCGAAGATAGAAAGAGAGAAAGAGATAGATATAAGAGGGAAACAGACAGAAGAGAGAGCGAGAAAGAGAGAGATGGTTGTTGAACATTGATTTAGTTGGGCCGGGAGCCCAGGGGCCAAAGAAAAACAGGAGTTTGTTCCCATAGATGAGTGGATCAGAAGCCTCCTCCAACACTACTAAAGAGAAGCTGGGGAAACAGCAGTCAGCAAAGTCCAGGTGAAACCCATAAAGAGAGACCCGCTGTTTTTGGAGAGGGGTGGAGATGATGACACTAATGTGCTGGCTATTTCTGAATGTCAGATCAGATTCAATGTTGTATAAGCCTCAGTATTGATCTTTTATTTTTCTTAGCCAAAACAGACGTCATCAAAATGGGCAACTCCGGTAAACAAGAAGAGGAAGCATTTTATGATGATCCTATTCAAACTTATTATCATTTGCAATCAATAAATGATATCCATAGTACTTTCCTTTTGTATAATTATGACAATAAGTAAGTAAGGTTTAATTGACAAAAAAATAACAAAAAAACAGGTTTAAAACCTGTACTATTTATGCTACGTAAATATACTGTTTTGACAGTACCATGACTTATTTCAGGTAGGTTTTCTGGTATGTTTATTATTTGTCATATTAAAATGAAGGTAAAAATGCTAAACGCCACAGCTTTGTATTGCAGTGCAGCATGACACTGTTTTCGGCTTCAGCACAAACTCCTTGATTATCTAATTATTCTTATTTGTAGACGATCAAATGTTGACTTCTTTAGCATCTATAGCAGCTATGTAAATAACACTAATGAGCAGAATGTGCATTGGCAATTATCAAAGGCATATATGTTGGCAAGGAGAAGGGGAATTTGTTCAAGCATTAATGAAACAAACAAACATACAAAACAGGGAGCCAAAGTGTAACTCACTAGGAGAGTGTAACTCATTTGCAGAAAACACTTGGGGAGTCAAAAGGGGGATCTTAAACAGTTGTTTTTTGGGTTTTTATCCCCCCCACTTTTTGTCTCAGTGCAAAAGAAAGCGTAGAACGTGTGGATATGAGGATTTAGATCCGGTCCCGTTGAGGTGAAACATCAAATTAACCAACCGCTACCGCTGCCTTCATTATAATACCCTCCCATAATTATCAAATTACCAGATGCATGGTTTCAAAGGAAAAAACGATTTGGGTGACTGCTTCAGAAAAAACGAAAACTGATTAAATGAAACAACCCACACCATGCCATGAAGTCATTGCCTTCGCTCTACCACAGAGAAAAAAAACATCTTTAGGTGAGACGACCCGAAAAGCAACTTATAATCACGAGACAAAAGACCTACAATGAGCACCTTGGTTTCAATCATTTGAAAGGTTATAAAGACCAAGGGGTTAACTCTTGAGAAATGTCAACACTTGGCATGCTTTCCCTTGTGAAAGCAAGCAGGCTAAAACTATTGCTCACCAAATTGATAATTTTGGTAGACTTTCTTAAATAACTTACTTAGAAAAATTTGCTGTATTTTGTGCATACAAATAATACTTGAGTATTTATTTTTGTATAGATATTCTATCTTTAATGATCAATGCGTGAAAAACACACATGTTTTAACACATATATTTTGACCAAAAAGAGCCTCCTGTCATTACCGTTTAGCACCGGGTCATTTTCAAAGGCGGGATTCATCTTCTTACATATACTTTCTACACCACTTTCTCTCTCTTTTTCTTTTTCTGCAGACGAACCAGCATCAGGCGGTAATGATGCCCGCTTTTCATCGGAGGGCTTTTCTGCTCTTTCACCTAATGAGTGCTCCATAGTGCCTTCCAGCTTGTTTAAGGGTTTGCTTTCTGCACTACGCAGGTAGACTCATCGCGCCCACAGTCTCGGCTAAATGGGGTTCCTTTTTTATCAAGTCCTCAACCCACGTTTTCCTCTTCTTCGCCCGCTCATCCCTTTTCTTCATCACACCAAAGCCTGGCAGTGCCAGACGTCTGATCCGGGTCTGGAGTTGGGTCGTGGACGAGGAGGGGGGGATTGGAAATGCGAGGTCTATCAAGGTCGTCGCCTCTTTTGTGTGAACCGAGTGTCCTTGCTCAATGGGGATTTGTGTAACTTTCGTTCACTCTGTATTTCGCCTCAAGTGAGTGATTTAAAAAACGAAATCACTTTCTTTGACGGCATTCTCGTATGTTAAAGGATAAAGCTGGCATAATTGTGTGCACCTGCATTGGATTGTTATTGAAGTCATTCCTAATGGAAAAGTGTAAACCCGACAGGTTTTATTTTTTTCCTGCTTCGATGAAAACAATTTGTCTTTCACCAAGTTAAATAGGGCTTCAGTTTACATAGATTTCCATTGCTGTCTAAAATTCATTAACACAACTCACAGATTGCTCTGTTGCTTTTGTCAACCAAATCCACAGTTTCAATTTATTTCAATCCCCTTTTTTCTATCCCATTACATTACAAAACGGGGAGATGAAAAGATAGAGGATGCAGCCGTACCAGTGGTAGATAGCATCCATGACATTCTGGTATTACTTACTGTGACTAAGGTCTTCCTTGCGATCATATTGCCCGTGAAACAGATGCAAGTTTTCCACATAATACAAAAGCACATAATACAAGATTTGTTGCCTTACAATATTACATATTTTAAAATGTATTTACATTGCATGCAGTATGCACGATTCCAAATGGGCATTGAAATAAACATCGGCCTGTTCAACTAAACTTTAAAACCTCATGGTCAGTAGGCCTTCTTATTAAATATATTGTCTGCGTGTTGTGCAATCAAAACTGGCACCCCACCATTCTCACCTGTTATATTCAGAGGAATTTCATTAGGACTCTACAGCAATCAGGGATAGGGTATTTCTGCTTGCCTCACAGAAGAGCTAGTGTGTTTCATCAGTAAAGCTAACATTCATCTTATAAACCCGTTTGGCTCTAGCCAGAGGGATGCCTCAAGCAATAACAATTCGATCTCCTGCAGTGTACACGCTTAAACTGGGCAGTACAGCCCAACTCCCCCCCTGAAACGAACAGTCTCTACTGTATGCAGAGGCTCGCGCAAGCCAATTCCTTCCACCCGAGTGCACTTAAGTAGCGTGGCTTGAACTTGATTATTTCGCCCGCATTATAAACACAGCAGGAAATAGGACAACTTGCAACAAATAACTGACAAACAAGCTAACTAGGTCGCTAGATAATTTATTAATTGACTAACTCTGTAAAGTAAACTCTGTAAAGGACAGGGTTAAGTATGCTATTGATGGATAAATTATTACATACAATTATGTATTAATGGGTTTATCTATAGATAGACAAACAATTCAATGATACATTAAGACCTTGAATCTAAAGATTGAAGAAAAAACCCTACCATTGAGAGCATGACACATTCATGTCTCTGCTTTTTTAATGCAAATATGCATCGATCAAAATCGGGCCGATGTATATTTGTAAAGCTCTATATAGCATATTTCATTGTTAGAAAAGTATAGACGTATACTAAGGTTCTGTATTGGATTGATTTTATATACGGATTGAAGATGTTCTTGAACCATTGACCACCTTTTTATCTGCATGTGTTTGTTCGTCTCCATCCGAATGCATCATGCCTAAGGTACATTATTTTTGCACTAGCCCCTACTTTATTTTCCCTGATAATTCGGACATCAAGCCTTAATGATCGGATTCGGACGATGCGTTTCATGGAAACACGGCCTGGGAATCAGAATGTTCCACAGCGCAACGGCAGCGGCGGTCATGGGAGGCAATGGAGCCAATCCCTGTGCTTTTCTTCTGATGGATACGGTGAAACAGGGGGTAACCTTGAGCTTATGGCGCTGCAATGGCCACTGGATATTGATCGTTGAAGTTTCCTTGCTGATGGAGAGGGGTGCATGGGGGACTTCTGAGGACGAGATGTAAAATATATTAAGAGACGTCTCCGTTGCATTGTGGCTTCTCATTAGGATTCACAGGGAGGACTGCGCACAGGAACCTTGTCATGGTTATCCTGGCCAAGTGGTCCCACAGGATCCTCCACTGTGTGAGAGAGAAAGCCCGTGTACTCCTCTCCTCTTTGTGCTTTCTTTTTTTACTCCTTCACCGTGATCTTTGTCATGAAATTTCCCGTTGCCTTTGTAATGTCATTGTCCTATATGTACTGTGCTTTATCTTAGTCAATTATCTGGTTAGGAGGAGAAAATCAACTTCCTGCTCTACTTCTGTTTTGGTTATATATATATATATATATATATATATATATATATATATATATATATATATATATATATATATATATACATAACATTTAAATGCACACACACACACACACACATTGACACAAACACAGACACACACGCACACACACACACACATTGCTGTGGACCGGAAATTAGAGCAGAAACAAACGACAAGTTGTTTATTGTTTGCAGAATTATTCCTTCTGACTCGCTTGCTAAATGCAGAGCTAAGTTATACATATACATCAAATTCAAAGCCAGATAAGCCCATTGAGAGAGAGACAGAGAGAGGGAGTGAAAGAGAGAGATAGAGAGGGAGAGAGAGATAGAGGTAAGATAGAGGGAAATATCATATATTATTGAATGTGTTTTGAACCCAAGGTCAGTTTCAATATAACATGAGTGAAGTGTGGTGAGATCTAATCTAATTTCATTTTTATTAAAATGAGACTATATTTTATGAAATCAATTTGCCCTTCTTGATGTATATCAGGAGTTTATTCCAGCTATGGAAGGCAGGGAAGCTGTTATGTTTTGTGGGAAGTCGAATAGCAACTATAGACATGAGATGGTAGAGGTTTACATTTACATATCTGTGAAATATATATAATAGTAAGTTGTGAAAAAAACATATTGTAATATAAATAATAAGATTGTATAAAGACAATCCATTTTAAGAGTTCATGAATAACATTGAATAATAATCTAGACTCTAAACATGTATAAATTCAAGAAAAGTATTTGCCAATCTAAAATGCAATTGAGAGGCCGAACTAGCAGAAACTAAAACGAGTGTCATGCCTTCCCTCAAAATAATTAATCTGCAAACGCTGCCACTCAAGAAGTCTTGTCATCCTTCTATGAACGATAGATCATTGCAATAGATCCCACAGAGGAGGAAAAGTGGATTGTGTTGACTCAAACACAAAGTAATGCAATTTAAAATTCTCAGCCAGGGTTTCATATCCTCAACGTTAAAAATGGATCTAAATGATGCCCCCGGTCCAATGCAAGACATATAGTTTGAATTTCTTGGAGCTATTTCTATCTTAATACAGCACGGTGGATTGCTTTTAGCTTATTTGTGATAATCGTGCTATCGACACTGTGCACAATGAATGGGTCCTATTATGTGATGCAGAGAAAGAACTGGAAATAGCCTTTTCATTTGAATGTAATGCAATAATGCTGTGTTTAATAGATTATGAAACCCCCCCTCCTTCCATGGATTGATTAGTCTCACCCTTTCTGCCTGCCAAACGACTCATTTCCTAACCGAACATTTTCAGACTTTAATAGTGGCTGCTGCAGCTTCACTTTTGCAATTCACTGCAAGAGCCTGCACAGTGATGAAATCATTATCGCAAATACTTCCTGGGTCCGCCTGTTGGCTGGAGAGCACCATAACACACACACGCCACAGCCCCTGTTACAATGGATTAAGTGGAATCCAGGGGGACGCCACCAGATGTCCAATAGTTTGAGGGTTATATCAAATGCTTATCCACTGTAAGTCGATAGATAAGTGCAGGTTAATATAGGCTAGCATAGGTTATATGTGGACTCGTTTGTGAAGGCTGTGCTTGGTGTCTGGCAGATCATCCCACATAATCCAGATAATCATACAGTATAAGACATTCATGAACAGGAACGTATATTCCGTCGCCATGCAGTGGACATTTTGATTCTCCGGTATGTACTGAAGGAATGAAAACTTATATTCATGACTCATAAACTATAGATTGGGAAGTAGACAGATCTTCATAGTACTATCAACTAAGCATTAGCCCGAATACATAACATGTAGGCTATATAGTTTAGCTTTCTCAAAGTTTTCTTCATAAATCTGTGCGTTATCTGTTCTCGTCTACCAGGATTTGCAGGCTTCAAACAACGCGACTAGTGCATCACTTTGTTTGTCATTAGAGATGGGGGTGGGGGGGCTGAACTAGGAGGGCATTCTTCCAGAGGCATAACCTAATTCTATGATTGACACGTCATTGGGGAAGAAACAGCAACTGCTGCAGTGTGCAGATCGCAGTGTCGCTCGCATGTAATGTGACAACACTGACACACACTTCACACGCTCACCCTGCATGCACCCCATGCCAGGGAAGTTTTAGCCGCGCCGCCGTCATAACTGCATGGCTTTAGTTAGCTTCACAATAAGCTAGGTACAGGGAACAGTTAACACTAGAAACTGCCTACGTTTTTACAAAGCACAGCACATTACAACACGAGAAACATGATCACGTTTCCGATTTGACTTAGAATATTGATTCATAGGATATAAGTATATCCCGACATATGTCAAGGATTTAGGCTACTGTATGGACCCTTTTGCAATTGACGTCATGATTATCTCACAATGTGTCTGGAGGCAAAACAAAGCAACCACTGGAGGCAAATACAAATAATGGTGTTGTTGAGGGCCTCAATTTCATAAGTGGATCCACTTATGCAATTCGGAAGGACATCAAATTCTATTTTGCTATCTATCCATCTACTTTAAACTATTTCAACTTTAAATATAACATTGTTTAGTTGCTATAAAACACCCATACAGACTTGCACACATATCCAAGTATACACTTGGATATGTGTGCAATGGATACACAAGTATCCATTTAGTATAATGAATCAATTCCTAAGTGCGGGCCTTAATGTGGAAGTCAATTGGAGCATTAAACCGGAATATAACACAAAACAACTAAGACATCAACACGTGTCTTCTGCCGTATAGACGTATCAATTGAAGTGTGCCACATGCAATATGTCGCCCTGTTGATACGTGATTCCTGCATTCATTTCCTGTTGTCGGGTTCAGAGTTTCTCACCCTGTGTCATTCCCATCGCTCCTGCTTCTCCCCTCTGCACTGGGAACATCAACCACCAACCCTACCACCACCACCACCACCTGCCCTTTCTCCATTCTTGCTGGAGACACTGTCTTTCTTGCCCGGCTGGGTCACTTGGTCAACAGTGCGATTGGTTGAATGAGGGTCATGGGGCTATACTGACAGGGTGGGGGTCCCCTACTGTTGCTGCACCATCATGATGGAATGCTTAGTGAATTTGATGCAGTCAGACCCCTGGACAGGGTGACAAAGGAGGGAGAAAGGGGAGAGATGGAGGGAGTGATAGAGGAAAAGGAGAGAGGGTTTCATGTTGAGAGGGAAGAGGGGGGGGAGAGAGAGGAAGAAAGCAAGGAAGGGGGAGGAGGATGGAAAGGAGGATGGAAGAGAGAGAGAGAGAGAGAGAGAGGGAGGGAAAAAGAGAGGACGGCGGGGGAGAGATGGAGGGAAGAGGAGAAAAAAGGGCAGAGAAGGAGAGAGGAGGAGAAGAGAGAGGTAAAAAGAGAGAGCGAGTAGGAAGGATGAGAGGGGGAAGACGACAGTGGAGAAGTGGACGCAAGTGGTGTACAGTGAAGGCAAACAGTGCTCTCCATCATCAGTGCTCTTGATCAATAAGGGACAATCAGGTGGAAGTGCATGGCAGGCATGATGCTGGCATGGACTGAAAAACACGAAAGATCCACTTGATCAAAGCATGGCTCCCATATTAACTAGACCTTCTGCACATATTTGTGTGGAGGCATTAATCAACAGTTGATAGACTAATCTGAATAATAAGGGGGGTGATTATGCGGGATTGAAACACTGCTCTAGTTTGTTGTTCTCGCCATGGTTTTGCTTACCAGTCACTTGTTGGTTTTGGAGCGATCTAAACAATGAGAATCGTGAGACACAATTGACAATCAGTTTGCAATCATGTTTCGCACATTTTACGGAAAAAACGTATTTGGATTAATGGTTTAATTCAGAATCTGCTTAAAATGATAAAACGGTGAAATGGCAAATGTCGTCGGCGTTGGTGAAAAAATATCCTCATGTTTGACATTTTAAGTATTTTTTTACTTTATCTCATCAGGAAATGCATCCATTATCTTTGCCCTATGCCACAGCAACCTCTATTAGCATTCAGCTTCTTCCCCAAGATGACTCACTAGTTTGATACTTGATAAAAGATCCTGTTATAACGATTTGAATGTTGCCTGTAGTTTTGGCAAAACTACAAGGGGTTGTCAAGTGTCATTGAGACCTGCAAAGTTATGGTGATCAATACATTATTGCTATGTTAGGACATAAATGAACAGAAATGCCATCTACTGTTGTCTGGAGCACAATAACTATGCCATGCGATTTCATTTAAATGTGTTGGGATACCATATTTTATATTGCTGTATGTTATCTGTGCTCTTGATATTATCATCAAGCAAAGTAACACCCGGTCATCTAACTAGATATACATACTTCAGATTTTCATTAAGTGTTGCAATTGAAATTGCACCTTTTTGCAATCCCACTTATTCACACCAAAAGTCATAAATATGTAGCTCTTCAAGAAGAGATTGTTTTTCAAGAAGTTACTAAAAATACGAATGAAGTTTAACTGTGCCCCGGTTCAATATGTTTAACAACAACAACAAGAATAACCTTCAAAACATCGAAAAAAAACATTGATTCACAACATAATATTAATTGGCAGTGATTCAACATCTGACACCCTCCATACTAGCTGGAATTAGGTGATAATGTAAAGGTATGTTAATATTTACACACTCTGTAATTGTCCTCATGAATATATATTGGGTTTGTAGATTTCTTTACAGCGTTCCAAGATTTCGACCGTAGCAGCCGTATCATCTAATCAACACCTTGTGCGAGGAGAGCCACTCGTTTCTACTTTAGGTTAAGCCACCGGCAGGTAAAAAGTGCTGACTTACCGCTTGATAGTAACACCCCATTTTCCTTTGTCAAAAAAATAAAAGTCAAATAAAATCAAACATTCATAAAGAGTAAATACACAGCATCTCTGAGCTGAATAGGAGGAAACGTCTTCTGTGTTAAGATGTCCGCCGCACACTGTGGGGGGGGGGGGACTTAGGCTGACTGACAGTGATCTTCATTAACTCCAATCAGCACTTCAGTCGTTGAGATAAACTGTAATTGAGGTCGCGTAACGGCCGTCTTGATTGGCCGGCCTCGGCGACGACACGTATACAGTACCTAGCGCCCTGAGTCTGCCTGGATACGTGGCAGTACATCAGTCAATTTTTCTGTTTTCCCTTTAAACGTATTTTTGGCGGTGAAAACGCCTTGGAAAAAAGTTAGGTGAACAGTCAGTGAACAGTTAAACGAACGCTTATCCCAAGGCACTCGGAAAAATAAATAAAATAATGTTTGCCTGTGAAAGAATTAGAAGGGATTAGGGAAATTAATCTTGTAACAGTGAAGGCAGGTGGTTGGGTGCTTTCCCGGTATCTTTCGGGGAATTAAAAGCAGTCATTTGGAGAATTAAAGACCAGCAAAGTAAGAGGTCTGTTTAAAGATTAGGTTAACTTTAAGTTAGACATTAGTCTAGTATCCCTCTAATGCATAAACCATGTTCTTACAACATGGACGAGTGTGTGTGAGATGCGATTTGTATTCTCTCCCCTGTACACGTCATTCTGTCATTGGCAGCTCTCTAATGCGTCATTTACATCGCTACGGACCATGGTTCCTCCAGCACTACTCCTGCGAGTTCCACAGCCTTGTCCTTTTAAGATTGTTCCGTTCTAAAGTCTGGAACCTTTGATCTTGTCGTCCGGTCCGATCCCGTGCATTTAACTTGTGATGTGATGTCTGGTAATGAACTCTGTTTGAACGAGAGATGAACACACTATTGCTGCTACTGTATGTTACCGATTGGTCACGAGAGTAGCTTGTTTATGCCTTTCACTTGTGATGCGATGTCTGGTACTGAACTCTGTTATAACGAGAGATTAACACACTATTGCTGCTACTGTATGTTACCGATTGGTCACGAGAGTAACTTGTTTATGCCTTTCACTTGTGATGCGATGTCTGGTACTGAACTCTGTTATAACGAGAGATGAACACACTATTGCTGCTACTGTATGTTACCGATTGGTCAAGAGAGTTGCTTGTTCATGCCTTTCACTTGTGAACTGGTAGTGAACTCTGTTTCTCAGCAGGGTTCTGAACAAAGAAAACGTCTCACATTACCCTAATATGCAGTGGATAGTGAAGGCCCACAAATGTCCAACCATTTGTCTGTTTATGTATGCTGGTGTGTGTTTGAGTTTGGATTTGCTTCTCACAGTATACCTAAGGCTGGTGTCCCACACTGTATGTTTGTATTGTAGTTGACCTTTAGAACTCCTGCTTACCATGGCAACTAAAGGAAGCAACAAGCCTATCTGGTAGCAAACATTGTCTGGATGCAACTACAGCTCTTAGTGTTGTCTGTCTGTCTGTGTGTCTGTCTGTTTTTTGTCTGTCTGTCTGACTGTCTGTATATATATCTGTCTGTCTGTATGTATATTTATCTGTCTGCCTGTCTATCTGTATATCGATCTGTCTGTCTGTCTGTCTGTCTGTCTACCTACCAATCTATCTATCGAGATCTTCTGTCTCTCACTCTCTCTCTCTCTCTCTCTCTCTCTCTCTCTCTCTCTCTCTCTCCTTCTCTCTATCTGTCAATCTATGTATCCAGCCATCCATCTGTCTCTATGATATTCACGATAAGGGATGACATTCTAAAATATATCCCTCATAATAACAGTGTAGGAGCGCTTGAGAAATATGAATGTGACACATACTTTATTACGTTGTTGTGACTGATCCCTGTGTTGACGCATGCATCTCAACTTTATAACTTACCTCTGTTTCAGCGTTAAGAAACCATGTTTATTTGCTGATGTGTATAATGTTAACATTTTGATGTGCACCTCTCAAAACAAGGTAACAAAGTATTTGGCCGAAAGTAAACGATACATAACCACTCTCAATAATAAGTTATTTTTAAAACACAAATGATGGAAAAGGCAGCACACATGCACACACACACACACACACACACACACACACACACACACACACACACACACACACACACACAGACACACACACACAGACACACACACACGCGCGCACACACACACGAAGGTGCAAACATCATGGGTGTAGATGACAAGCCACAAAATAAAAGCCCTTGGAATTGGTTTCCCACCCCCCCCTCATACTTATTTATTATTTTATAACAGAACATTTTATTACCACAGCTGTTGTTTCTGGTGTTATCTGTATTAAGAAATCAGGGGAATCATGCTGTCCAGTCACTGTTGAGCATAGATGGTCACATGATCTATCCTCCTGGTGAATAATGTGCACAATAATGTGCAATATTCTCCGATTGTGCCCACACCCACCCCACCCTGTACTCACACTATTTGTCTTCTCTCTCTCTCCTCTACTCTCACACACACTCTGTCTCTCGCTCTCTCATCTCACATCCTCTGTCTATCCATCGATCCCTCTCATCTCTCTCTATTGCTCTCTTATCTCTCGCTTGCTTTCTATAGCTCTCTTTCTCTTTTGTCTGAAGTTAAAAAAATAATCAAATTTTCACATTTAGCACCACGGGATGTTTTTTTTATATAAGATAAATAATTACAATTCTCCCAACACGATGGCTGGAGGCTAAAAGCAGAGTTGGCTGGCCGGTCAAAGGCCAGCTATTAGCAACACTGTTAACGTCATTAGGACCTGGAACAGGGCAGCCTTCCTCTCACCGCCACAAAATGTATTCATTAATTAATATATTTATTATTAATATTAGTACTTTTATTGTTATTTGAGTTAATTCACAAAGCTGTAATCGGGGAAGTGTGTTTCTTTATGACTCGAAACTGTTTATGTGCCTGGGTGCGCTATACTAACTTTAAAAGCTGGACTCTGAGGCAGCTGTATGTTGTCGTTTAATAGCTCACCACTTTCATAAATCATTCCACACTTTTCTAATTGTTTTATTCACCGACGACTACAGAGAATAGCATTTTTCTGGGGGGAATACAGTACCTTTGTATAAATAACCATGTAGAGTCAATTAATCAAACAGGAGTACGTTTAATAATTAGGACGGTAATTAATCAGATTGTTTTAAAGACTTACAGGAACATCTGAGTTAAGGAATATCGCTTGAACTAGTTTAATCTACAAAGTGTTAGATAATGCATAAAGCAAACTTCAGTTTATGTCGGTTTCACAAAATCTCACATTTACAACCAGAGGTCACAAAGCTACATTGCACACACACTTATCTATCCCACAGAGTGTCCACGTGTGTCTCATTCTCCCTCCGGCAAACAGACAAACAGACAGAGGTTGGCAGTTTAGCTCTTTCAGGGCCTGTATTGAGCATCGCCTCACACAAGCTACAGGGGCGTTTCTACCCCTTTTTTTATGCGTCTAAGTCCGCATTTCGGAGGGTCTCCTGTGAGGCGTGCCCCAGATGAAACAAAGCATCCACCTCAAGTGGTCTCGGTGGGCCTGCCGGGAGGGCGAGGGGGCTATCAGACTGGCTGAAGGGAGATTGACAAGGCAGCATTATTTTTCACAGGAAAGTGGCAGGGAGTCCCTTATGATACGCACGCATATGAAGGGTTGGCCTCGCTCTTTCTATTCCAGCCTCTCTCGCTCGCTGTCTTTCTTTTTTTAACACCTCTGCTTGTCCACTGGGCCTCTGAGCATTTAAATGATCAGAATTCTGCAACATGGCTGTCTGCCCCTGCGCTGTCAAATTTGGACGGATATGTTTCAGAGAGTTGAAGAGGTAGACATGCTGACTACACACACACATGCACATACACACACCCCCACATACTCACACCCACATGCACATGTTATACGTAGCGTAGGCATGTATGTACACACAGAGACTGACTCGCTTGCCTTGCATACACACACACAAACACACACACACACACACACACACACACACACACACACACACACACACACACACTTTATACTTACTGTAGGAGTGTACATGCACACATGGTTGTTCACATTCAACTACGCAAGCACACACACACACACACACACACACACACACACTCTCACACACACACACACACACACACAGCACATTGCCCATGGAGTCTAAAGTCACTTCTCAAGACAGGAAAATGCCTCTCGGCATATCAGGCATTGCTGAGCTAAAGAGTGGAAGAATGTTCTCCTCGGAAAAGCAGTCAGTCATGAAACTGTCCAGAACCAGTAACTATCTGTTTAGTGAGTGACAGGGGGGGCAAAAGGCCAAATACTTTTTAGCTGCACTCTCACTCACTCTCGTCAAATCTCGATCGCAAACGGACCGAGATATTCTTACAGTAAACCCATCGCCATGCAGTATCAAAGAGAGACGACTTGAATGTTTTTTATTTTAAGCGTCTTACCACTCGAATAAACGGTATACATAAAACCTATTCCAGGAGCTTTTAAAGAACATGAATATTAATAATCCTGCAAGAGGTCGAACACATTGTTTGCATGACAAGAAAAAATATAATTGGTTTCAAAATAAATTGAAACATATTCCTTGAGCTGTGAAACGGTCTATATTTCCCAACGCGGCAGGCCGAATGAATCTTCAAAAGACAATTATTGTGCAACATACTCCGCCGCCATATGAAATATAACAACCAAATATGCCTTCGGAGCATCATGCCATCATTTGGATTTCGCTGAGCACAGATGTCACTGTCAACACAGACTGACGATGGTTGATTAAAAAGAAAAAAGGAAAATGAAAAGCTACCGGCAGTCCTTGCTATTGACAACACTAGAACATGGCTCCGGAGAGACAAAGCTTGCCAATTCCTCTCCAAAAATATGAAGATTACCAAGCATGAGTATGTGTATTCTACTGTCTGATCCCCCCTTTATTAAATTGAACTAGTCTGACTACTTCTGTTCAAACCTGCAGATGCCGGGACTGCTTTGATGTGGCCGGGACTGGGAGGAGGGTGTTCACGTCCTGTGTGTCATGTCCAGCTCACTACGCTAGAACTGACGATAGCAAGAGCCAGTGCTTGATTTTGTATTTGACTCAGGTGGTGGAACACAATGTACTGTGTCTTGCATGCACGCACACACAAATACACACATATACTGAGCCATAGCCCTCCACACGCATCGTCATACACACATACATCCTTATACACACATACACTCGCTTTAACACTTTAACACAGACACACACCCCTCCTCATCCGCACACACATACACATACACACATCCCTATTCATACACACGTACACTCACAAATACAGCTAAACAAACACACACACACACAAACACATCCTCACACATTCATACACTTATTCAAATGTCTTGTATGTGTGCAAATGCAGACATTCAACACACACACACACAACATTTGCTATTGTAGGTGGTGTGGAAAATAATCCTGAATACTGGATCTTGCTTGATTGTATGGGTTGACCTTTCAGTCGTGACACAATGCTTTCATTTAAGAATACACCCACGTAACAACGCTACCGATTTCTCTCCAGCCAATGGGACAGTAAGCGAGGGAATAGAAAACGATGTTATGCTTGTCCACTCCTATATACATCAACTTAAAGGCACTCATACGAAATGACTTGTGAAAACATTTACTACTGGCGCTGGTTTTACTGCTAGTGCAAAATAGATGTTGAAACGTTGTCGTTCTGGTTAAAAGTCCTCGGGAGAAGACTTGTTTTTGCTTGCTTTGGTGTTGACTGGATTACGACGCTTGACAAAGACCATAAAATCCTGCTTCCTTTGCGTGGCTAAATCAGATTCAAAGCAATTGCGATAATGATGTATCTTATTACAGAACGTTTCAGTGTACTTATTATGATTTAATTTGCATCCAATCCCTAACCTTTCTAATTATGATAATTAACTCAGAATTATCATAATCAACACGTTTGCGAAATGTATTTATATGTTTGACATGATGCAATTCGGTGCCGTTTAGCAACAAGTAATCAAATGTTAGTGAGCTGCGCAAATTTATAAAAGAAAACACAGGAAAACTGTTCAGGCCTTGGAATGAGTTTACCACCTGTGCAGTATGTTACGTTATAACTGCTCTGGATCCAAAATGGCCATTTGACGGTCAGCAGAACATAACTGCTTAGTCTCGGAGAGAACAAAGCCCGCTCTTTGCGAACAGACAGAAAGAAAAAAAAAAGATGACATATTGGCCAAACAGCTTCATCTGGCAGTGGGCGGGGGGGGGGGGGGGAATCGAATATGTCCCGGGTATCTCTGGGAATAAGGTCATTTTCGACGTGTGCGGCGAGACTCTCAACAGACTTTTCAAGTTATGGAAGACCATATGTGAGAATTACTGAGTTTTCCACATTGAGTAAATGATAAATAAATGTATGTGCCAGTTCTTTTGGATTATACCAGGTTGGGATTAACCAAGTCTAAATACCTGTTTTCGAGATATGAATCTTAATCCCGCTGAGACCTTCTCTTCACTTTTTGTGGGAAATGAAACGCACCGCTAACCTTCTACCGAAGGACCCTGGCCTAACCCACACACTGTTGAATATGCACTTAAACACGCTTCACTTGACTTTTATTTAGCGGAAGACTCCCATGTTGTGGATGGAACAACGGTGTACCCTCATACGTGTTGAGCCTTAAATATCATTATCATCCCCATCACACTCATTCTCCAACACAAACACTATGCTGAGGAGATTTGTCCAATCGTAAAGTGTGTTGGCATGTTGATGGGCAGCGAACAGCTGTGTCTCTAGCCATGTGTTCCCATGGCGATATAGGAAAAAAACCTGACTATGTTGGTCTGGGAGATTTGTTCCATCAGGAGGAATCTTAAGGAACTCACATTCCTTCCTGGCAAAAGGACATCCATCACAGGCTCTAATTCAAACACATGTTGTGGTGGGAGAAAGTGAGGATAGAGATCCTTCTCAGAACACATAATGCTGAGGAAACACAGTCCGTTATGGGCACAATACTTCTGCTGCTTCAGTGTGTCATGAGGGCTTTAACTATGTATCTCCCCTAAATCAAGCAAAGGGAAACCCCCCACCCCCCCTCCAAGCAGAATTCATAGCGTCTGCCAGATATAATGGTTACTTGGTTACAAACTTTCCTCTTCCCAAGATTGCAGGCTACCTCAGTATCTCTGATCAGGTGAATCCAAGGACCTCAATGCATAATGGAGTTCATTCCGTTGAGTTCATAGCGGTGCTCAGTCTTATTCAACCTCATCAATACCCAGTATTTCTTTGTTGAAAGGAAAACCAAAGAGCCGCACTAATTAAAATGATGTTTCGGACCGTACTTCACCTGGATGAAAGGTTTTAGGAGAAATCGTTGTTTTTGTTCCAGATCGCTAATGAAAGGAAGCCTATTTGAATATGCATAAGAACCTGAATAGAAAGGTTTAACAACCACTACTGTACTGTACACCTGGACAGGCCCATCTATAAGTATGTGTTTATTTCTGTCTGTTCGTTCTTTTGGTTGTATTCTTGTTTAAAGAGTTTCAGTGGCATTAACATAATTCTGAACATTATACTCCTTTTCTTACAGAAATTGGTCTTGGATTATTTTTTTATGTTCAAAACACCAGCTGCAACAACGCAATTGGAATTTACAACCGGAACATGGAAGGCGAAGCTTTGTTCCAAAGCAATTTGCCATGACTACATCTGTGGTTCTCACTGAATAAACACATTCAAGACAAAAAAACAACCATAAAGAAAAAGAGGAAGAATAGGCCAAAGACGACCCGAAGCCTACACCCAATAACAGCTGGACATTGCAAGCCAGTCGATGCACGAAGAAGACAACAAACATATCTCTTTGGAGCAGCGCATTCATTCATGTTGTGGTCTTTATGAGTATGGCTTCCTTCCCCACCGGCTCTGTCACCGCGCACTGCGTGTGTGCGATATGTCAAAGTCTCATTTCCATGTCCTGGCGCCCACTTACACTGAAGCCAAACACAGAGGCTTGTGTATGTATTGTGTGATTGTCAGCAGTGGCCATTCGTCATCTGTCCAACACTCTGTCCTCTGAGGAGGTAAATACGCCGCCATGAATTATGGTTGTTTTAGCCTGGCCCACGAATTCCCCCGTGACATGCCAACCAGCAGAAGGCCGTGACAAAATCATTTGAGAGGAAATGGTTTATCATGGGCCATGGTAAACATTGTCCATCACACGGGGTAGAGAAAAGGATCGGATATGGGACTTTGAATGATGTGTGTGTGTGTGTGTGTGTGTGTGTGTGTGGGGTGTGTTTGTTTGTGTGTGTGTGTGTGTGTGTGTGTGTGTGTGTGTGTGTATGGGTGTTTGTGTTTGAGAGAGAGTATTGTAGGCATTTGAAGTTAGATTAATGGACTTTTTTGGGGGAAAATACCACCAATGCTGTTATTTTCATTCCATGTCTTTACCCCTATCATTTGTTTTGATCCACTCACATGTGTTTTTATGATATGTTTAATGACAAAAGATAAGTGCAAAATGTATTCAAGCCTCTGGAACTTATACATGTATATTGTAAACGTGTCTTTAGCATTTTATATTTATTTCAAATATTTCTCCTCAGAAATATTTGCCTGAGCGGCAATTAAAATCCCACCACTGATTGCATTTCCATCAGAATCACTAACAACCATCGCACCCGGAGTAGTAACATGCATGCATGCGTGTATTTCTAATGTTTTGGCAGCGGTGGCGTGTTTCTGCTTCCAAACTTTCCTCTCTGATTAGCGAACGAATGAGTCACAGCGCGACTTACATAAACATAACAACATCCACTGGCACCCCGTATCAGCCTTGGAAATAATTATTTCCAGCGAGCGGATCAGAAAAAACATATGCTCCGACAAAACGAACAAAAGTCCATTCTGTTATGTTTTCTCTTTTTTGTCGTTTTTTCCCCAAAGTTTAAGCAACATTCCTGGTGCAAGGTCTCCGATTGGTCCGGGCCAGACAGACCGGAGACGTTGGAAAGAACTTGGAGGAGAGTTAGTGTGTGTGTGTGTGTGTGTGTGTGTGTGTGTGTGTCTGTGTGTGTGTGTGTGTGTGTGTGTGTGTGTGTATGTGTTTGCATGTGTGTGTTTGCATGTGTGTGCATCTTTGTGTGTGCATGTGTGTGTATGTTTGTGTGTGTGTGTGTATGTTTGTGTTTGCATGTGTGTATATCTTTGTGTGTGCTTGTGTGTGTATCTTTGTGTGTGTCATGTGTGCATCAGCCTTTGTGTGTGTGTATGCGTGTGTATGTTTATGTGTTCATGTGTGTGTGATCGCCTTTGTGTGTGTGTGTGTGTGTGTGTGTGTGTGTGTGTGTGTGTGTGTGTGCGTGCGTATATGTGTGCATATGTTTATGTGTTCATGTGTGTGCGATCGCCTTTGTGTGTGTGTATGTTTGTGTGTGTGTGTGTGTGTGTATGTTTGTGCGTGCTTGTGTGTGTATCTTTGTGTGTGTCATGTGTGCATCAGGCCTTTGTGTGTGTGTATGCGTGTATGTGCATGCGTGTGTATGTTTATGTGTTCGTGTGTGTGATCGCCTTTGTGTGTGTGTGATCGCCTTTGTGTGTGTGTGTGTGTGTGTGTGTGTGTGTGTGTGTGTGTGTGTGCGTGCGTGCGTGCGTGCGAATATGTGTGTGTATGTTTGTGTTCATGTGTGTGCGATCGCCTTTGTGTGTGTGTGGGTGTGTGTGTGTGTATGTGTGTGTGTGTGTCTGTCTGTGTGTGGCTCACAACGCTCCACACAACGTCCAGCGAGGTGGGCCAGTCGTTAGCACATGTTGACCCCTCTTTCCCTGACTGCCATGGCTGAACCCTGGCTCGCTGGCTGCTTCTGGTGCTACTTAGTTTCTCCCAGAAAGCCCCGCAGGCCATCCTCGACAGCAGCAGGCAGCCCCCAAAACACATGGGGGGGGGGGGAGAGAGAGAGAGAGATGAATGTTCCGGAAACAACCTGGAAGTTGTGGTCAGACTCTCACACTCTTTTTTGGGGTACATCATGTTTAATGTATTTCCGGACATGCCATCAGCAGGGTTTTTCATCAAACAGCAAAACATAGCGTTAAGGATTTTGTGCAGGACATAGGATAGGGTGTTTGACGACCAGCCTGAATACTGCATAGCATGGCGGCGCGGCTAGGGTTTCCGCGGCATGCCATGCATGCAGCGCGAGCATGTGAAGTGAGTTGTCAGTGTTGTCACATGACAAGTGAGCGACACAGTGTTCTGAGCCCCACAGCTGCTATGCTCAGCCCCGCCTCCGAGCCCTATTTGTTCCCGAATGACTTGTCAATCAAAGGAATTAGGCCCTGCGCCTTCAGAAGCGGAGGAAATAGTACTCGTGTCACGTGGCGCTTAATAGTGTAATACTTTTGGAGGTTGACTAGTTGATGAGTAGCAGAACCCAGGGGCCAGGGTGAGGGCCGTTCTCTGAATCGCGTCTGGAGTCATGATGATGACATGATTAAAAGCTACATCGTTTTTTATTTTTATCTTTCTTTCTGTCTCGCTCCTGACCTTCGGTTAGACTCCCATTCAAAATATTTGTGTGAAAAGAGTCCAGTATCTTTTAAAAAACAATAATCAAGGACTGGTTCTTCTCCGGCAGACCGCGTTGTCACTCACCACCACTTAACGTATCTGTGCCAGGGAAGCCTAGCGGCTACAGACAGTGCCACCATTTGCTTTTGGGAATAGCCGTAGAAGTGGTCCATTTCCCATCTCGGCAGCGGCTCTCCCTCCTCCCCAATAATCTGTGCGAGAGATGGTCCGCACCCACACACACACACACACACACACACACACACACACACACACACACACACACACACACACACACACACACACACACACACACACACACACACAAACGCAGGCAGGACTGTCAGAATCTTTAAATGATATTTGAGATGGCAGGATCATTAATGACTATGGGAGCTAATCGGCAGGTGACCCGTAAACGTCTGGATGTTTGAAAGTGCACACTGCCGAGTGTATTCAGGCGACGCCGTAAGGCTACTTTATATTCCATTTGGAGAAGAGGTGTCCACTCATGCATTAAAAAGAATATCTTGTTACAATTGTTATTGAAGTGTCTCCCCTGGGAATTGCAAGAGCTTAAATTGAAAATTAAAAGTAATGTCGTCCTCTTTCCCCCCCTCCACCTAATGGGATCCATTATAATGTCAACTAGGTGTCAGGAATGTTTTAGGATCTTAAATGAGCTTGTATCCATCGAGTGACATTTCCTACCGTAAATATTTACAGCCCATTTAACTTCCAATTAATCCCTATCCAGACATGTTTGTCTCTTGTGCTCATATTGTGTATAACCCGAAAAAACAAGCCAGGGTCCTCACGTGAAAAGTCCCCACCAACACACAACAACAAAAAAGCCTTTTTTGACAAAAGACCCGCCACGTTTTGACAGAGTTGCAATAAAAAGAAGCGAAACAAAAATGGTCTATTGAGTGAAGGAAAGGTGGCAATACGACACTGAAGTTAAGGTTCACGTTATGGATCATATTAACCTTCAGTTTTCATTAGATTTGCCCCCAAACAAATGTTTCCTTGAGGCTGTAACACATGGTAAATTAAATCCGATTTGCTTTCTTGTTTGTTTTCTACACAGCCAGTGGCACACTTGGGAAATGGCTAGCTAACTAGTTATTAGCTTTACATCACGCTTTCTACCCCTAAGGTCTGTCTTGAGTAATATTGAGCTTTCTCCTACTGTGGTTTTAGCTTGGTTTTTGATTTATTTATTTGCACATAAACTATTACGTACAGCGCAAACAAAGAAATAATAATGGAGCTGGAAATCATATAAAAGCAAGGTGGAAAAAAAGAGAACGTTAATATTTAACTGAAAAGCAAAGAAAGTTGACGACTGCTTGGGAACGCAATATGAACAAAGCAACAACACAAACACATTGCATCCAAGCAACCTTAACTAAGTTGCTTGTAAAATAGATCAATAACAACCAGATCGTATCAATGAGACTTTGAGCACTTCTGCTGATATGGTTAAACATTTATTAGATCACGTTATCTCTGCAATATGGGGTATTAAGTTTGATGACTATTTTATAGAAAGCAATAGACGGTGTGTGTGTGACTCTTAGTTTGTGAGTGCTTGTGTATGTGTGTGTGTGTGTGTGTGTGTGTGTGTGTGTGTGTGTGTGTGTGTGTGTGTGTGTGTGTGTGTGTGTGTGTGTGTGCGTGCGTGCGGGTTTGTGCTTCTGCGCACGTCATTTCCTTGGCAAAAAGAGAATAACTCTATTGAATAATGGATGGTATTAATGGCACCTATAGATGCCACTTATTAGAGAAGCCAGCTCTCCTTGATTGTCTCCTTCATTAACTTAAATGGGAAACGGGCAGTAGACTGATTGTAACCCTTTATTTCGTAGCAATATTAATTACCTCAAAGTTTCTTCCTGGTGAAGTTAGCCAGTTAGGGGCCATGACAACAAAGTGGCCTCGCTTTGGAGACAGCCCTACTTTCCACCGGTCCCTTGAGGGGCCAGCATGTGTTTGTCTGTTTCTGAGGTGTGTGTACTCCTCCTGGGGCCTTTTTTACTCTATTATCACACTCATCTGTTTTCATTCTGGAGTCTTTAGAAAAATAACTCAACGCAGCGCACTTCCTCTGTTTCCAATCCCCGGCAAAATGAAAAAAGACTTAGGATTGTGTCTGTGCATACTTGGTTGAGAAAGTAAAGCCGGTGTATGATGTGGAAGTAAATAACCTGCTCTGAAGAATAATACAAAACACAATTTTCCCAGGTCGTATCTGAAGTGTCTGCAGAATGTAATGCGTTGCAACAAGTTTAGAACGAGACAAAGGCTCTTTGTCTGATAATCTAAACTGTTCAGTTTCTCTGCCAGATGTGATGTCATACACGTTGAGGATGTGAAAGATAAACAACTTGCCAGCTCAACTCACGGAGGGGAAAAATACAGAAATCATACCCCAAATGGCACGTTCAGCGGTTGTTTCGCCTAAACATTTCGGGGTTATGCGCCCGCAATCAAAGCGCTGCTATTCCGATTTTTTTATTTTGAGTCACTCCATTTGATATAGAGAAACTCACGGAGTGCATGGCATGAGAAACACCAAGGACATACAAGGGGTGGAGGGGTGGGGTGTGGGGTTGTCGGGGGGGGAGTTGGAGGGGGGGGATGCTCGCGGTGCAATCAAAAGCTTTCTGATTCCGACTCTCTCCTCTCTGTAAACATCGGAATCCCTGCACAAACCGCACGGTGATTAGGAGTCCACACTCCTTTTTTTTTCAAACACTTTCAACTGCTCCCAAAGTGTTCCAGAGGATCGGATGAAGAGAGACATTTTGTTTTTCTCCGCTCCCGCCCTCCGCCCCCTCTGCCTCTCCCTTCCCTCCCACCCCTCCCCCATCCTTCTTCTATCTTGGAAGATCGTCGTCAGTCAAACACAGCTAAAAGCGAGGATCCGCGTGGCGCGTGACATGCCTTGTAATCTTCTCCTCATGCCGGCGGGAGGCGTGCCGTGGAGGACAGCGACGGCCCCCCGGACGCTGATCCTCTCGGCGTCTCGTTTGTTTACTCTATCGTGAGGTCATGAGTCGGCTGCCTTATGATCTCTGTGTTCTTTCGACGGGTCCTTGTGTACTCTAGCTCTCGGTTGTGAGGTCAACCCGGTGGTCGTGGGGGGGGGTTGAAGTTCAGACCCCTTTGAACCAACGTTCACTTGCGTAGGTGATTACCAAGTGTACAGTGTGTTGTGCACCACTCAAAACTCTGAGTGTGTGTGTGTGTGTGTGTGTGTGTATGTGTGTGTGTGTGTGTGTGTGTGTGTGTGTGTGTGTGTGTGTGGGTGTGTGGGTGTGTCTGTGTCTGTGTGTGTGTGTGTCTGTGTTTGTGATGGACAATAAGATACACAGATACCTTCGATTTGTTTTTCGTGAGTGGAGTGACCCAGATGATGAGATATATGGATGCAATCTGCAGCTTTTGATTTAAAATAATATACTCCAATAAAACCTCTCATGAGTTCGCCTCTGACTTGCTGTGGTGTATAACACACTCAGCCGAAACACATATCAGCGATTCAATATGAATTACTGTTGAACATTATGTATACTTTTTTTTCATACAGACAGACAAAAGACCTTCAAATGACCCACTTCATACTTGTGAATATTACCACATACCCTGAGAGAAATCCAATGTTAAACTCGTACTGAGCTAATCCGAAGCCACTATCATAAAACAGCCTGAGTAGAAAATCGGAAAAGCGGAAGTGTGGGATAGAAAAGTACTTTATGTTATATTACATTACTTCTACAATGCCTGCTACGGTCCTCTGCAACCAACTCCCCTCCTACATCTATAGTTGCCATGGGCCATGCCTCTCCCCCCACATCCTTCACATAACTAACTTTCAGGATCCGCTCCCCAAAATAAATGACAACTGAACTAAATGATTAATTTCAAAGAAATTGCAAATTCAAAAACTCGTTAGCTTTCACCAATAAGTTCACGTCTCTATCTGGGCTTCAGCCAGCCTTCCCAAGGGATCAAAGAGAAGGGGACGTTGAAAGTATATACAGTATACAATATGGTGAAAAAAGCTTGCCATTCAAGAAAAGTGATGCATTTTGGCTGCGTTTCCTTCCGGGGTACACAGGGTGATCTGACTCACTCACACACACACACACACACACACAAACACACACACACACACACACACACACACACACACACACACACACACACACAAACACACACCTACACACACACAAAAAAAGTCTGATTTGTTTTTCTCCATTGTTGTGGCGCCTGTGTTTCTCATCTTATAGTGGTTTTGTAGTTCTCCATATGAAAGTAGTGTGTACCCAAATTGAAGGCTGTGGAAGCAGTCAAGTTTCAAGTTGTGTTCTTTTCTTTTCTTCCCTCTTCCTTCTCCGGTCACGGCCCTGATGATGAAAGCTTGCAGCTCCGATAAGAATTTTGCTGTCATAATCAGGGGCCATCTGGATAGTGACTCTGGTGGAGGATGATGATCGAACAGCCAGAGTTGGGAGACTGCCAGGAGAGCTCCAGAAAAGGCCCCAGTCGTAACAAAAAAAGAAAGGGTACTAACCAAGGCTGTGCAGGGGTACTGTACTGTGGGCCTGAGCGTGCAGGAGAAGTGTAAGGTAGAATAACTAACGTTGGAGCCGTTCAGCACAGCCAGAAGGGCTGCATATCGCTGCCAAGTAGGTTTGGTTTCTCGCTGAGGAATAATCCGCGGGAAGGTGATCGATAGAACTCTGACAGTTTACATCCAATGCCTATGATCGTCCGTTCAGTGTGCAGAGTGTTTCAAAGCTAGACGCTCAGTATTTATTGAGATTATAGATCGTCCGGAGTCCGTAGTTGCTTAATTCAAGGATTAAAGATTGATTCAAAGTAACAAATTTAAAATCCTTCTAATTACAATCCTTCTAAGGTTCATCGCCACAGAATTCCCTATGGGTATAAGTCTCAGGGAAAAATAGCCGTTACACAGCCGTCTGCCTCTATAAAAATTTTTGCCCACATGCGCTTTCCTCTCCTCTCATGCCAGTCCACTATTCTCAAGTGTTGGGGCGAACAAACGTAATCGCGTCCACAGTCTTTTCACCTGGCCACAATTCATGCCCCAAGAAGCCAGAATGGTTTCCATTGTCAGTTGTTCTGCCTGCTTCTAATAATAGTATGAATTGAAAATCCTTTGTTGTCCATATGCCAGGAAGAATTATTCCACTGGATGAAGCCAGGGTTCAACATAGGACATATACACGTGTGTCTTCATTAAACTGAGCAGTGTATGAATTTTAATGGGTTCTGCTTGTTGGTGTGTGTTGGTGTTTGTTTGTATATTGGGCGTCCCGCCCCTGACTTCTAAAACATAACAAGTTGTAATCTTGTTACAACGAGTCATGTAATTTGCCAGGGGATATTTTTCTTTGTCCAACATAAGCAGGAGATAACCTGTGTGTGTGTGTGTGTGTGTGTGTGTGTGTGTGTGTGTGTGTGTGTGTGTGTTTGTGTGTGTGTGTGTGTGTGTGTGTGTGTGTGTGTGTGTGTGTGTGTGTGTGTGTGAGATGTATATTTATATGGCTGTGTGTGTGTGTATGTGTGTGTGTGTGTGTGTGTATGTGTGTGTGTTTTAGTGTGCAGGAGATGTATGTGTATAGGTGTGTGTGTGTGTGTGTGTGTGTGTGTTTGTCCGTGTGTTTGTGGGTGTGTTTATGTCTGATGTCTGAGTATAGGTGTGTGTGTGTGTGTGTGTGTTTGTGTGACATGTCTGTGTTTTGATGTGTGTGTGTGTTTGGCTTGCGTGCTTGCGTGGAACAAATGAGTTGAACAGAGATGACGGATGACCAGGGCTGCCACAGAAGCGAGGGCCAAGATGTCGTCCTCACGTAGAGCCTGGTGTCACAACCCTTTGTTTGTCAAAGAAAAGATTTGGTAAACAAGCCCAGTCAAGCGGCCAAGATAAATCGTTCCCATCATCCAAATTCATTTATCTCTTCATCCTTTTATTTATTTAATTCTTTATCTGAAGAAAGGGCATTGTGCCCCTTTAAACAAAGCCAAGCCTTTCTTTTCCATCTCATTCGGTCAGGGATGTCTATACACTTTGCCAGGACTTACATTGTCATCCCCTGGTCACAAAATGTCTCCCAACTGATTGTTGTTCATTCATTTTGTACCTTTGGTCAAAGCTACTGGCCAAGAAATTAGATCAAGAATATTCATAATCTACTTTACATGTTTTGAGGGAAATATTGATTTAGTGTAAATAAAAACAGTGGTGCTTACAAAACAATAAAAACCTGATTAACTGAAGCTATCGTCGTTAGGAGTAAAAGTGATGGCTTCGTTTACTCAATGTTGTATAATGGTCTATCAGCCTTCTCAAGAAACATATAAACGGTTTATTCTCGGTAACTGAAATCAACCTTAGATATTCACACCATCAGAACCAATCATCTCATAATCTTTCCCCCAAAAAATATAAATAAAATTATGCATGTAAATTAAGTAAGCTTGATTTGGTTTAAAACTAGAAAACGTTAATGTTTTGTTGATTTACTTTTTCGGATGTTCATTTTTAGGATTAATAATGTTTATCTGACACGCACTTGTCCAACTCTTCCTTCCTGTCGTTACAGACAATTTGGTCTGATTGGATTTTCTTGCGTGTGTATTTCAACAAGCTCTTTTCAAGCTTTCCCCAAAAAGGCCTTTTATTTTACTCTCCCTCTTTTTGCAGCTTCTCTACTCAAGAGGGTAATTTGGGCCACCTTAGTAGACAATTTGGCAAAGCTTTCGAGAGATGTTTTATTTTTTTTACTTTTCTATGATCAGTCCCAGAATACCCATCCAGCCAGAACCCAATTCTCTAGCCTCCGGTCTCAATTTGAGAAAGTATTTAAAACAGATAATGGCCCTTGGACACATCCAGGAAGTTTGGTGAATGTTGTCCGATAGCAAGGTCTAAAAGCAGCTAAATCATTTTACAGGGTGGAAATGTGGTATGTAGATCATGGGGAATATCTTTTACAGATGGTCACCTCATTGCTCACATATGTATGATGTAATGTTGAGCATCTACAGAGCGTTAAGACGGATCCTCAAACACAAAAAAAAGAAACCCTGCATGTGAAGAAAGTATTTAATGACTTAATAAGGTGTCAATGTGGGTGTAGAGTTAACTTTTCTATTGCCTTGGCCTTGTGTATAGAGAGAGAGAGAGAGAGAGAGAGAGAGAGAGAGAGAGAGAGAGAGAGAGAGAGAGAGAGAGAGAGAGAGAGAGAGAGAGTGAGGTACTTGGAATTAGCATTCCATTAAATGTAGCCAAGTTCTGAATGTTTGGGAAAAAACTAAAATATTTGGTTATATCTTCCTTCTAGTGAAACATTAATAATTAAACTTAATAAGGGTTGTTTTTTAAATTTTTTTTTTGTGGATTTGCTGTGTTTGTTGAATTCAGTATGCTAACTAGCTAAATGACTGACTAATATCTAACTTACTAAACAACAATCTAAATAAATTAATAAGCAAAGGGAAACATACATTAATTCAAACAACCCAGTTTAAACATCCAAGGCGAACACAACCTAGCTACAAAAGCTAGCTAACTTTTTCTTCTTTTTAATCCCGGGAGTTAACATTTTTCAAGTTGCACTTCCATCCCAGGTGCTGCTGTGACACTATCATCACAAAGTCCGGCGTCGTGCATCAGGTACACGCTTCATAAAAAATTCAAAACACTTTCCCAGGCAATCGTAGCCCCGGGCTCTCAAGGTTTATCTTTGTAACAATTTGATAATACCGGTCACACTGCATTGTCTGTCCTTGAGAAGCAACAAGGGCAGCAGTATTTCTATTTCACACGTCTGTGCGGACACCGCGGTGGTGGGGGAGTACGGCTTCTTGTTGAACGCCCCGCCGCTGTTGTTTTGACTGACAAGGTTGACAATCCTCCGAGTGCATTATTATGTGGGACATATGCAGCGGGGGGAGACCTTTCTCTAAAAGTAGAGGGTAAACAAGTATATGAAGTCAACCGGAGAGCTAAAGTAGTCACCTTCCGATCGGTCGGCGTAAATTATTGCACCATTATGCAGCGGATGTGAAGTGCTGCTTGGCATTCAAATGCACTTTGAGGATATTTGAGTTTAGTCCACCTATTAGCCTATTTATCGTGCTTGTGTGCTAGTGTGTGTGTGTGTGTGTGTGTGTGTGTGTGTGTGTGTGTGTGTGTGTGTGTGTGTGTGTGTGTGTGTGTGTGTGTGTGTGTGTGTGTGTGTGTGTGTGTGCTGTTCAACTCCCAGTTGAAAGGCACTCGAATCCCAATGGCCGCAATTTACCTGGTATCCTTGACCAACATACCAACATGTCCTCCCTGCTACATAACTAAATAACAGTGTGTTTGTGTGAGTGAGTGTGTCTTTATGTATTTATTTAATTTAAATTAGCTGGAGAGGTAACCACATCCCCACATTACACCTGTGATTAAGCCTCAATCTACTGAATAATGTACTTTGAGAGGGCCTTGGTTCATAACTGTAATCTTATTTTTATTCATAGACTGGATTAGAACCACAAAAAGAAGACAAGATACATAAACATGACACAAACATTACACAAAATAACAAGACAATAACTAGATTGCACAACAAAATGGAAAATAATCCTTTAATAAAATATAACAAAAAGAGCTACTGAGAGAGGAAATGTAAACTAAATTTTCATTAAGCTGCAAGGATAAGGTGTCGATTTCAATCGATGTACATGAGGAAACAGCTTTTTGTTTTCGTCTATATACATATTTTTGCCAAATCTCAAATATCAATACATTTCTTCTAAACAGTGATGCACAAAAAAAATCCCTGGGAAAGAAAAATAAGTGGTGTGATGCCTCCTTAAGAACAGAGCAACTCTTCCAGAACTTGGCTTTAAAAAAGTGAAAGGACCTCCAGTTGAAGAGCGTTTGTTTGCTGCGAGTAGCTTACAATATCTATGTCATCCCACAGGGTCGTGACAAAAGGATCGATGCAGTTGTACGGGGTTGATCGCCTTACCTACACCCGAGCCATGATCTCAATCAATGGGTTTGATGTTGGTTCAGTAACTGTAACGGATTGATCGCTAGGAAAGGTAATTGGTCTCGTTTGACACAGTAGCAAGAGAGACGTATAGGGAGACACAGCACTGGGGGAGGGGGATGGGAATGGGGGAGAAAGAGAGAACTGTGGAGAAAGAGAGTAATGTGGGCAGTAGTGAGCAGAGAACCAAACATAATCTCCCCCTTCAAGGACAAACTGGCGGTGCGCTCCCAGTCTCACTGAAGCTGTGATTGGTGTCACCAGAGGACACGAAGTGAGGCGCGCATCGTTGATGCATTCAAATCAGGATCAGTTGAAAAAGCTTTTCACGGTTTAAGGAACTGTCATCACAACGGAACTTATCTGGTGTGTTTACCGTGAGACCGGGTGCTCATTGTCATGATTATTGGACCATAGTTTCTTTTATATAAAACGTAATTCAGACTGTGACTTATATTCAAATAAATATGGAGAAAATAAGACCTTTAGACCTGCTTAGCCGGTAATATAAGCATATTGGCAGCGTTTTGTTTTTATTACCGCCCTGTATTGAAGCCTCTTAATTATGTATTTTGTCATTGTAATATTTCTGAAGGTGGATGAAAACTAAATTGATCTTATTCAGTGAAGTCACTGGGTCATTGAAGTCATTTCTGTGTGCGAAGAGTAATTATGATAATACTGGACTAATTTGAATTCAGACCTTTTGGAAAAAAAGTATCTGCCTTCATACATTTTCCCATAAATACGAGGCAAAAAGTCAAAGTAGATTACATATGAACTAATACAGGCGTAATTAACCTCACGCAAAAACAAAGATGTAACATTATATTCACTACCACCATAGCGTCTGTGTTATTGAGGGAAAATGTTAAGACGATAACCAAACACATGTTTGTTAAGAAGGCATCAATGAATGCCCTTTTTACCAAACCTGTGAATTAACATTGTTTTTTGTCTATCACGGATCAGCAGACAAGTATGCAAAAAAAAGGTTTACAGTAAGCTATTTTATGTCTTTCTCATAGTTGTGGTGCTTGTAAGCAAATTATGCATACCTTAAATTGGTCTTTGTTAAAGTTTTCTGGAGATGTCTGTCGTTTTTTGTGCTTCGAGTGCAAATTCTTCAATGGCTTAGCAATTTTCTATCTAATTCCCTATGTCCTCGGGCAAAGAATGTTTGTACGTGCGTAGCCATCTTACTCGCTCCCTCTCTGCTGCTCCCTTAGATATACAAACAACCTTTCCCTCTTCCCCTTTCTGCACATATCCAGCTAATTAAACAAAAGCACGCTATTTGATTAAACAAGTAAATTGTGCTAGTCTGTGTTCGTGATAATCAGGATAAGCTTGAGAGTTTCCTGAAGAACATTAGCGCTGAAGGATGTCTCAGCTCAACTTAGAATGGCTTTGCATTTATTGCACCACAAACTAAAAAAACAATTGTTTCAAAGACCCCGCAAAAAAACGAACTCAGAGAGGATACAATTACTATCAGAGATGAAGAGGCATCCACAGTCAAACTGGGGAATGCCACTTTACAGGGATCAGCATTCGTGTGTACAGACTAATCAACTATGGCCCAGGGCCACAAGTCCTCCCTACAACCCAACAAAAGCATCAATATTAAAGCGAGAGATTAGCCAACCATTGAGCCTGGACCAGATTAATGGGGTTTTACAAATGACATTACCACTAGTGGCCATGTACTTTACGAGCACAGAAAGGGGCTTTTAATTTGCCCGTGGAAGATGTCAGGCCTCTACCTATACCTATACCAGCCATGAGGTGATATGACACCTATTCCCCGTTACAACACTTTTTCATGGCTTTTTTTGAGGTCAATTTTCACCAAGGGGCTTGTTAGACATGAATACATTATGAGAGGGGAAGACGCATAGTTTTAAAAGGAGTGGGCCGTTTTATTATACAGTTTACTTTTAAGGGTGATATACTGGATACCTTACTTCGGTATAAGCCTACCCATCAAAACCTACTGGGTTTGATACCCATGTCCCCAGACCTAGTGAACCCCTACCTGCCTCCATTAAAAACCTGTATTTTAATTAATTGTGAATCTCTTTGTGTCTAGAAAATTAGTTAATTAATTATGATCTGCATTTTCTTCCAAAACAAAAAAAGTGTCAAGCTATTTCTGACGCACGTTTTATGTGACATAATTACCTGCACGCATTTACATTTCTGTAATTTTAAGTGCAGTGAGCAGTTTATGCTGCATGCATACACACACTCTAAATCCACAGTTCATTTTAACCTCAATTATAAAGCACTAGTTCAGGATTTCTTCAGCTAAACATAATGAAATTAAAATACGGTTGTTTTGTGAGTAGTTTAGCAATGCTTTTGCTACATTCTATTAATTTAGTTCAATCAGTATTTCACAGTAATTCAAAGCAAATAATGGACCGAATTAGTCTATCTTTTTTGGCATCTATTCAATAAGGAGGGCAAGTGATACATTTTCACAGAAAAATACTTGAATAAAATCGAAAGTGACAGCCATGTATGCGGAACAGAGAACAGTCTATGAAAGAAGTCAAAAAATTCCAGGTGGATGAGAGTTGAAGGCAAGAGGGAATAGAGGCGACCATTCCTGGTATTATGTGGTATGTTGCAAGTTTGTGACGCAGTGACTGCAGCCCAAGATGAATTTCCTCCCTTGGGGACATTCAAGTATACTTCATCTTTACTTGTATCTTATCTTATAAGTGATGGTGCTTGCCTGCCTCTCTATTCCAGGATAACCATGTAAGGGACTCAGAATGAATATACTGAAAGGTGCAGTGTTTAGGATTTAGTAGCATCTAGCAGTGAGGTTACCGACTGCAACGAACTGAATACCCCCCCTCGCCTTGCCCTCCCTTATGATGCAGGAAGAGCTACGGTGTCCTGCACTGGCCTTTAAGGTGCCAGTATTACCAGTATTGACTAACGTGTCAAGTGATGATGAATCCTTGATATATTTATAAGTTGTATTGTATTTGTACTCATAACACAACTATACTTATTTTCATGGGATTATACACAAATAAAAAAATACTTGTCCCTTCCGCTAGAGCCCACTTAATTCAAGACATTGCACCTTTATGGTAAGTTAAGAAGTACTTCAATAAATAACAGACAGTACAATTGTGTACCCTTGGTGTCTATTCATAGACTATTATCGGCAAGTCAAGGCAAGGTAAGGCAACTTCATTTATATAGCACTTTTCATACAAGAGGCAGATTCAAAGTGCTTCACAAAAACATTGTCATACAATAAAATTAAATAATAAAATAAGATAGATAAGTTTAAGATTTAGCAGAAAGTTAAGCAACCATACAATAAATTGAAGCAATAAAATAAAATAGATATTATCTAAAAATATGGGCAAAGTAAAAAAATGAAAGTGCAATGTACTAACGATTTAGCAGAAAGCTAAAGCAAACGTAATATTGTTAAATCTTTAAGCACATAAAGCATGATTTAGCGTGATCCAATGAAGGAAGCGACGGCCCCTCTCTTCCTGAAGTCCTGCACTAGGCTGAGGGGAGGCCTGGGTAATGTTCCGTTGGCCGCATGTAACTTTGGACAACCTTTAATTGCTCTTCATCGCCGACTCGTGCGGTGAGCAAACATCCAATCATTCAGCGTACCACCCACAACACGCGAGGCAATCCGCAACCAACACCCACCCCCAAAGGCGCTGGCAAAGATGAGTACGCAAGTAAAAGAAAACGTAACTCCTTGAACTACGTTACAGTGTGTGTCTTAGCTCGCACATTTGGGGTAATTATTTATGTCCTTAACAACATAGTGGTGGCGATGAAGGCAGATAATTGTTTCACTAAGTTGGGGACCAACAGGGAGCTTGTGTCCCATATTACGGTATATTAAACCTCATTACCACTGGGTGTGTATTTAATGTCCCATTATCATGCGTTTTGTTTTGTTGTGTTTGTTTTCTATGCCAAAAAAGACAAACTTTGAACTGTGCCCATTTAAGTCGACATAACATTACGGGTGCAATCCTAATATCTACTTGCATCTCATTTTCCCCCTTATTTGACGCGGTATGAACAAAATTCATTCTCTCTTTCATGACTGCAGCACTGATGATGTTTGCTCTTAAAGGCTTTCCAGCGCCATCTCATAGCGCACACACGTTATATTGGATTGCGTCGTGGTAATTGGGTGTGTCACCCAAAATCCGTAGATGAACCAACAGACACACCAGCCACCCTGATTGGCCGAGGTGTGCAGATAGCCTTTGCGAATTTAGACTTTATTGGTCTAGAAAGCGACAACCTATGTCTGCTCACAATAAAAACCAGCCCAGCGCTATCAGCCTGTAATGTGGGGGAGCATCAGGGGGATGTGTGGACTCATGTTTTTTTGTGAATACAATAGTCCTCCCTTTCGTGTACCAAACAGCAGGACCTAGGGCTCATCCAACCAAGCAATGTTTTCCAATCATTCAGGCTCTAATGTTTTCATTTTGTGGGCCACTACCTTAAAGCCACATTTTTATTTTGTGTCTCTGTGTGTGTTTGCATGTGTGTGTGTGTACGTATGTGTGTGTGTGTGTGTGTGTGTGTACGTATGTGTGTGTGTGTGTTCATGTGTGCGTGTGCATCTGTGTGTCTGGGATTCTGTGTGTGCATATGCGTGTGTGTGTGTCACCATGTCACGTGGTGTGTATGGGTGTGCGCCCGTGTGTGTTTGTGTGTGTGTGTGTGTGTATGTGTGTGTGTTTGCGCATGTGTGTGTGTATGTGTGTGTGTGTGCCAAGCAACAGCAGGTTCTGCACTCCATTTGAGTCGAGGGGCGAGCGGTTTCCCTAGAAGTGAAATCACCTGGCGGGGGTTTTCTTGACCAGGTGCTGGACCGCTCCAAATACATGTATGATGCTGCTGAGAATAACAAACCTTGCAGAATTGTACATAGCCGGTCTGAAAACTCAATTTATTATGTACAGCACCTGCCCCCATCCACGGGAACGCCGGCCCTAAACGCATCTCTCTCCCTCCAACCCCCTCCAGCCATCCGTCACCATTACAAAAACAACTTTATTTTGTATATGATTCACAGCATCTCCCGTTTCAAAGCGGTCTGTGAGTGAATTTGTGTATTTTGTGAATAAGTGTGTACGCCCCCAGTTACTGCTGTTTCCATGTTCCCCTCGTCTCCCAGTGTGTACTTCTGTGTTGCAGTGTGCGAGTGTGTGTATCATGTTGATAAACTCCTAATGGCTTTGTTCATCTACATTCAAAACACATTTCTCAACAGTCTTTTAAAAGGGACAAACGACTTCTAATTTTCATGTTATATGCCAGGGCAGAGAAATGTAAAATGTAATGACCCAACTTCACAATGAGCGTTCTTTCAAAACATTAGCAACTTGTGTTTTGCTTCCCCGCATCCTCCCGGCCACCTGCAGTGAAATATGACTATTTGTTTGTGTGTGTGTTTGTGTGTGTGTGTGTGCGCGTGTGTGGGTGTGTGTGTGTGTGTGTGTGTGTGTGTGTTTTGTGTGTGCGAATGAGCAAGTGTGTTTTGTAAAGACACAGAGAGAACGAGAGAGAGCAAGAGAGAGTGAGCAGATGATTAATAGAAGAGAAAGTGGGTTCTCATATTGTGTCAGCTCTTGGTTTGGGACAAACACACACACACACATGCAAACACACACAAGCACACACACACACACACACGCGCGCGCGCACACACACACACACACACACACACACACACATCTGCCCCCACTGTGCACGTTAGCATTCCTGAGACGGGTGTAGAGGTGTGAGGGTCTTTGGGGCGAGGGGGGGTCTCAATGAGGCATTTATTGATGGTTGCTTGTCAAAATGATTGTGCTCATTCTGAACTGAGTCAATGCTTCACACACACACACACACACACAGCCAGACACACACACACACACACACACACACACACACACACTCAAACACACATTATACCACATTATACCAGGCACCTGCTCTGTCGACATTGAGCCAAACACCTGCTACCTTCCCTCTGTCTCCCTTATGCAAACTACCTCTGATACCCCCACACCTCCACCACACCTCCACCATGCCTCCACCATGCCTCCACCACACCTCCACCACGCCTCCACCATGCCTCCACCACACCTTCACCACACCTCCACCACACCTCCACCACACCTT
>NC_136940.1:6759152-6766652 GCF_949987615.1 Pollachius pollachius
AACACACATACAGAACCAACATACATATATAATATAATTTACATACATCGCACACACCAACATACAGAGTGGCAAAGATATAGATAACAGGACATTATTCATGTTATTAAAGGCAAGGTTTCTTGCACACAAACATAGCCCTTGAAAAATAAACCTGTGTATGTGCATACACACACACACAAACACACACACAAACACGCACATACACACAGAGTTATTTCCCTCTGTCAACGCAAATGGACTTAAGCGGTATTAACGTCTCACCTCCCTTGTTATGGAGCCTAACAACTAAAATTAACACATACCCACCTCTGTTAAAACAAAAAACCGACAGAAAGAAGAAGTACAAGGCTATCTTGTAACTAATGTGCAATTCATTACCCAAGATGCCTTGCTGCTCCCGTTCCTGTGTAAGAGGGAGTACGAGCCGCAGCACTGAGGCCGGGACGTTTAATTTCTACTCCGGCACATTAGCAGTGTTCATATCCTGCGCTCCGGGCGCCAGCAGCCAAGCCTGAGTCACCACAAAGTGATTTATCAGCCAGCCCCACCTTAATCTGTTCACCAGTGTGCTGAGCAGTACCTGTAGACCAGCTACAACCCATAGCCAACCGTTTTGCATTTGTATTTTTCTTCATATTTTACGTTTACACACCTCGCTAGCATGGCAAGGATAGATGCTTGCAGGTGCATGTGCATTAGGCACTCACATGCACAAAAAATATATATACAAAGAGACACACACAAAAAACACACACTCACAGGAAAACAAAGGAATGTATATTTGTCAAACTGCTGAATTCGTATAGGAATTCCACACAGAGACATGCTAACAAGCACACAATGATAAGGTTATACACGAACACACACGCACACGAACACACACACACACACACACACACACACACACACACACACACACACACGACTGCATGCATGCACGCCCAGTGTCGTTAGGGAATCATGCTTGTTAGTCTTGTAAGTGTTAGTTTCGCCAACATTCTGTCAAAGCAGACAAAGACAATCACACCAGACATGGTGTGTGTTCCAATCTTTGGGAGGGAAAAAAAGTGTTTGATGATTGTATTATCCAGACAGCTGAGCCAAGCTAGTCTCCCGAAAGCCCACACAATGCAGCTTCCTCCCGCAGAGAAAGTTTAACTCAGAATACAGTCTTCCTACCCACTACCTACCATTAACACTTTCCCCCCACACAGAATCCAGTGCCGCTCCAGATAACAGCTACAACAAAGGACAATTATGTTAAATCTGTCACCATTTATTTCCGAGTGGCCCTCAAAAAAGCTAAACAAAAAAAAAACAAGGTCTTAGAATCCCGTATTTGATTTATTTTACGCTAAATAAGATCTAATATTGGTTTCCAGGTATGCCTCCCTTTCACCATAAGACGGTGGCTCAGTCGAAATGCGTCAACACATTTTACACACAACACTATAAAACAAAAAGATATATAAAACCGTAAAAAAGCAAACGCTCTGGTATTCGTCTGATGGGATTCTAATCTCTACACTTGATTATTTGGGGGGGGGGGGTTTGTGGTTGATGAAGGGTAGTGGGTCAGAGCAGCAAGGCATGGTGCAGCACCGGTAGGCTTACACACACATAATTAACCAATCGGAATCTGGCCAAGGCATACGGCAATCAGTTGATGGATTAACAAAATCACGGAAACCCCTTTCGGGCGGTTAAGCAAAATCGAATTATTCCCGAAGCATAGCGCACAGGTCCGCTTTTAGATAACTAGATCATCATTCCCCTCCGCCAGCCAGCTATATCTGCATACATTTCAGAGGTGGGGTCTCTGGGCGTCTGTCATCTACGTCAGTGACCTTGTAATACCTCTAAAGCTGTGTCGTGGGTTCAGCAGCCAGGCACCCGTTGACAGGAGATGGACTGAGCTCTTAAGCTTCCTCCTCTTCCCCCCCCCAAGACAGACCCACTCTCTCCCCTCTAGACAGACTCCCTCTCTCTGCCCCTGAGCCCACCTCGCCTCCCACCACATCTCCTATGGATCACTGACAAGCAAGAGCGCGAGGGAGAGAGGAATGAGAGCCCAAGAGAGAGAGTGAGAGAGAGCAAAATATGAGAGCAAGAGAAAGAGAGAGAGAGAGAGAGAGAGAGAGAGAGAGCGAAAGAGACAACCATATTAGACTTTTTTATTTTACTGAGACGCTTTTTCTTCCCCCTATCTTCTGAGATTTCATCCCCTAGTGAGGGGGGCGACTCACTGTGTGTCTGAGTCGGTTAAGATCATTGATATTAGGGTTGAATACACACCAACGCTGTTGCTGTTGCTGTTGCTGTTGTTGTCGTTTGTTGTTGCTGTGTTTCAGGTGCTTCTTTCGTCATCGCTGAAGTCACCGTGAGCCGTTCCGGCGAATCAATGCATTCGCAATTATTGGCCCTGTGTATCGTTGAAGATCAAAGAGATCCGATGTAGGTCTAGGATGCATCGTAAATGTTAACAGCTGTTCCAATTAGTTGCCGTTGAGTGGATGTGTTGGGTTGGATTTCAGCTCATTTGATTAGCGCAAGTGAACACAAAGTGGAAAAAAAGCAAATAAGGTAAACATCAAATTAAAAGATCTCATAATTGACTTAATGAGACAAGAGGATTCAACATGAAACAGAGTATTACTTGTCCTTGTTAAAGCCCAATGAACTACATTGTTGGACTTTGGGAGTTTATGAAACCATGTTTGGCTTACGCTTAAGTGACCGTGAGATAATTTTCTCTTGTTTCTGATGAGAACAATGGCCTCTCACTTCTTCTCCAATACATTTAAGCAGTGTATGGGGGCGATGTAGAATGAATGCAGATGCGGTGTGTAAGAGAATTGTTTGAACACTGTTGTATATAGTGGGAGATTCATTTAAAGCATTTAATAGAAGAATAGAAAAACAGTTTTGCATTAATTCAAGCAAAACAAAAGACTTAATCACGGAAGTAACTGAAAAATAAAATACTTTCAGAAGATCTTTTAAGGCGCTAGAGTGCAATAAAGACTGAAAAATCGTTTTTCTTGCAATTAGTTAAGTCATTATCATCATCCCCTTCTATTCATGGATGTTTCTTCATAATTAACGTTAGACCTTATCTAAAAAAAGTCACAAATTGCATTTAAAAGAGATTAAAGGTGATTTGTGTTTGTTTTGTGGGTGAAATATGTTGCTTAACAAATAACCTGTGTAACCACAAAAAAATCCCAGAAGCTATCCATCACTTTAACAGCAACACAAAGAACATCAACAAGGAAGGAAATCACAACAAATACACACAGGCAGACGCACACACACACACACACACATACACACACGCACACACACAGGCACACACACACACACACACACACACATACACACACGCAAACACACACAGGCACACACACACACACACACACACATACACACACAGACACACACACGCAGTCAACACCACAAACAAATAAACACACGCACACAAACACACACACACACACACACACACACACACACTTCAACTTGTTCGTCCATTAACACACTGACTTTAATTCAGCTGCCAGACAACTTTATACAAACTCTGACCTTCACCGGTCACACCGCCCCGCGGCAGTGACAAGCATTACGGAGCAGGTGGGGGTTGTTTTTTGCAGAAGGGGGGAGGAGGAGGAAGGAGTGTGTCAGAAATGCCTCTTCGTCGCCGCATTAATATTCCGGGCAGACGGCGATGCTCTGCTGGGCTAATCTGCATGAGATCTGACTTCCTGTTCATTAATCAAGACGCGATGACAGAGTGTCCCGGTGCAGCCTGCGTTGTGTGTTGTTGTGCCAGCCTGTTGACTGCAGGCAAGCGGCAGCACACAACTTCACTTAACTGCGACCCCGTGACCTCACCGAGCGGCCTGTTTTTGTGGGTGGTGGTGGTGGTGGTGACGGAGGTGGTCGTTTGTTTAGGCCCGCAAGCCCGCAGGAGAGTGACTGAAAATAGAGAGAGATAGAGAGAGATAGAGAGAGAACACAATACAAAGAACACACTGGCAGTGTTAATTAAAATGGTTTGTATTATTTTGCCCGTCAAGTACCTGTAATTACTATAAATACTTAGGCCCGTTATTACTGTTTGAGTGCTGCTAACTACGGAGCAGTGATGTTAAGTATTATTATTACGATAATAATATGTAAAATAAACACAATAACATTAAGCCCCCCATCATTACCTTCAAGTGAGATCATAAACATAACTCATATTCATAAACACAGCCATAACCTTTACAGCAGTATCCCCGGATAGGCCTCTACATCAAGGCAAACTCTCCTTCATTGCATGGAGCCTATCAACATTGTGTAGAGCTGCTGCTGCTGCTGATGTTGCTTGCACGATGCAGCGCTCCACTAGCTGTGTACTCCAGGCTTCACAGCTGAGGGATCAGAGACACATCTCGCTCACAGTCAGCCACCATCGCCCTGAAAGGCCCGAGCAGCGGGCCGCAGAGCTACGGTACAGGGAAACACCTTGTCACTTCAGGCAAGGTGGCGAGACGGGTCCTCAGGTGGCTTGGTGGTGGGTGAGGTTGAATGGGGAGGCACATTTCACGAATTCTTTTGAATGCACCATGGTTCTTCTGTAAGAAGTGTATTTTATTGGGCTTTTATTATTTTTTTTTCTCCCCTAAAAATTGTGACCGTTTGAAAGTAGCCATTTTTTATATTTTCCTTTTTGGCCGAGAAACAGCAGTTAAAAGCCATTTTTTTGTTCGCTCTTTTCAGGGTGGGAGAGCGGCCCGGGCTGTGCTTCACTAGCAACAGAGCGAGGTCAACTCGACTAAATTGCTGGATTGAGATCTGAGAAAATGTGGCGAGGGAGAATTTAACCTCTGCTACTGCTCTCCTTCTGTAAAACGGTCATAAACGGAGTAAGTATTAACCGCAAATAGAAAAAAAAAAAGTGCACACACCGTGACATCTGAAACGTGCTTTGAAGCCATCTTTCTCTGTACGCGGGCTGGGTCGTTCTGAATCTAATGTATGCGCTGACCTTGCCGGTGTTGTCCGGAATGCCAGGTGGGGTTAAGGGAATGTTTCGTATCAAAATACACTTTCCCTTTGTTGTACCTCCGCCCTCTAAGAGGGCAGTTGAAGCACACACACACAAAAAAAGAGGAAAATCAATACTTTTGTTTTTTTTTATGCGTTGCTCCTTCAAATGACTAAAAAACCTAGCCATCTCTGTGCAAAAAATCCATGACAGTATAAATTGAAGACAGAATTGAATTGACACTGGCTGAATAAAGCCATTGTATACCGCTTTATTTAATTTCATCGAATTTAATTGTATTTGCGGTATGGGTGAATTCAACATGAAAACAATACGAGGGCCAGGATTGTTTCACTGCGGAAAAGTAGGGAAGTCAATTACCATTTGTCGCAAAGCCGCAGAAGTGGATGTTTGAGGGACTTGGCGATAGGTCAGTTTGACAACAAGTTAAACAAGTAGGATTGAGCTGCCTTAGAGAGCATGGCTGGGGGCCCCCTACGTGACATCTGCTGAATTTATATAAGCTTTTCCCCCTCTCTGATGCCCTTTTTATTTGAGAAGTATGTCCCGAGGACAGAGAACCACCTAGGAGCATTATGGTCGCCTTATTAATCCATTACATCACTAGATTCCTGAGGGTTGTGGGGTAGGGGGCAGGTGAGAGTGGGAGGAAGTCTGTGTCCGGACTCATAATTTTGGGAAAAATACTGAGGAGAAAGGTCTGGAAAAACGCAGCATCAACAGCCATATGGTTTCACCTTTTAATAAACCAATGAATTAAGGGTCCAGTTTGCATTGTGTCTGCTTAGAAAACGGAATTAAAGCATAAATACCTCCCTTTTACATTTTGATATGTGCTCTCATTAAGAAGGGACCGGAATTGCACCCCCCACTGCTCAGTGCTCTCCGAGCAATTGTTCTTTTTACAGTGTTGTGCTTTCAAGGCAAGAATGTAATCAAAATCCCGAGCATTGCAATTAGATACAATGGCTTTTTCCTATCCCTGTGTGGGCATCTGCCGAACAGAGCGCAGAGCAACACACACACACACACACACACCCACACACACACACACATATACAGAGAAAGAGAAGGGCTGAGCAGATATATTGAAAGAGAGAGGGAGAATTATCTGGTATGTATTGTGGGGTGGGCACTTCACTCTACAGACCGCTGACTGTGAATGCGCTTTGTTTTCCTGAACCAGGCTTTCTAAAGCTCGCCCCGAAAAACAATATGAAGTGATGCTTAAAAGTAATTACAGAGCTGGAACATTGCCCCCGGACCTTCAAAGGAAAGGCAGACCCAGTGAGAGATAAAACACAAGGCTCGTGGTGATTGACATGTGAGGTTGATGTGTACCGCACACTAGAGACAGGACAACACACCGAGATCCAGAATCTCAAGATTATATCTAGCCCTTTGTAGAAACCCATTTCATATGGGTCAGATCAGCATCCTTGGAGCTGGAAAAAAAACAAAGGCATTTAGATAAAGAGCTCATGGTGAAACTGTAGCATAATCACATTTGCTGCCACACAGCTCCATGGTATCGCTTTTCTATACATGACGCATCTGTTCAGCGCAGATTCTGCAGATTTACTCATTGGTGCATGTTAACCTTCGGTAATGCATTCCACCTGGTATAAATCAATGGCTCACATCTGAGCGATATGGTGTTGTGAGAAAAAGATAAGTGGCCGATATTACAAGTGCTTGGAAATGTAAAAAGATGTTCCTCGTGTTTACTCAAAGTATGGTGCAAAATATTTTGTTTACAACATCCTGGGTTGAGCGTGTGTCCATCTGTGTGCTCGTGTGTGTGTGCATGTGGTGGATGCGTTACCTTTGTGTTTGTGTATGAGAGAGTGTGCGTATGAGCATTGTATGCACTGTTTGTGCTTGCTTGTGTTTACTTTCTCTTTCACATCTGTGCTTCATTTGGTAGGCCTGAATTAGCCCCAATTCTCACCATTATGTACCACAAGGTCGGGTTTAAAGAACCATACAGGCAAAACAAAGGCTGAGGAACCTGGTGTGGATGTTGCTCTTCCATACGGTATAGTTGCAACTCAATAGCCTATGTTTTTTTTTTGTATTTTGCAATCTGCCCACACACACAGTGCGTAATTCACCTTGGGAGTTGTGTGACAAACCAAAAAAACTTGTTTGAGAACAGCAAGCGAGTGATTGAATGCACCACCAACTTTTGGCAGAAGGCTGAAGGAGGTTACAGTTGTGTGTGTGTGTGTGTGTGTGTGTGTGTGTGTGTGTGTGTGTGTGTGTGTGTGTGTGTGTGTGTGTGTGTGTGTGTTTGTGTGTGTGTGTGTATGTGTGTGTGTGTTTGAGCCATGCAGGTAAAAGAAAAGAAAAATAATAACATAATCATTAGAAATAGTACACCCATTCTTTTGAAGATAAGTTATTATAGTTCAAAGTGATGTAATTCAAAAGCCAAAAGTTGG
>NC_136940.1:6771652-6799152 GCF_949987615.1 Pollachius pollachius
CGCAGTTTCGACCCCCTGAGATGGACAATGAATTAATGGCGTCCTGTAGCACTCAGCCACTCAGCCAGTGAATGGCACCTCATTGATTTCAAGGTGTACTAGCGTCCATATATGGCTTTCTGAATAACCCTTTAAGGTGCAGGAAGAGTGCTCAGACAGCCCACCGCATGGATGAAGCTCTGTCTGGATAAATATTTCAACACTTTGTCTTTCCTTATTGATTGGGGCAGTAATTTCCACACATGCCACCCCAGGGAGAGAGGCACTAATGATGCTGGTTCCACCATGTCCAGCCAAAGCTCTTCCCACAAAGACGTACTCGCAGAAGCCTCTGTCCTGTGAATTATGGGATGAAACATTAACAGCTTTAGAAAGTGTTGTGTGTGTTTTCGTTTTTTGCTCTGCCATGAGCAGGCTCTGGCATATCTCTCATCAGCAAGAGCTCATGGGTAATGGCCTCCTTGGTTCGAAGCCAAACCGAAAAAAGTTTTCTCAACTGAATTCTTTCCGCCGAGCCGTGCTAAAGTGATGTCAGAAATATGTCTATTTATTTTTTCAAAGTAGCCTTTTTTGTTTTAGAAATGTGGCAGTTACAACTTAAAAATACATTCTTTTTTTCTTTCCATTCAGCGTAACAATTCAAAGTCACGTTAAGCCATTTAGACACCGCACACGTGTCAGGTTGAAACTAGTGTTTGTACAGTTTCGCCTCCCTTTCGCTGAGACACGGTGTGACCCAAAATGTCTCCCGCCGTGCCGCGACGCACATTAGGTAAATTACTTCATTTGCTGACTTGTCTCGGCGGCCTGCGGCAGGGCTGATGCCGCTGATAAACACGCCCAAAGCACTCGGGCGCCTTGTCACTTCTTGCGCCTCTGGCAGAACAACCACTCTAAATCCCTGGTTGTCTGTGTGCACTTCCCTCTTTCTTTTTCCCTTCTCTCCCTCCCCTCACCTTCGGAAGGCAGCGGCGGCGGCGGCGTTTTGCTATTGGCTTTGCATGTGTTCGCCCCTTGGGTTCCATAAGGAGTAAAATAACTCAGGAAGACGCTAGCCGCCATGCTGGGAGCGTGGTGGTTTTAATATATGCCGCCGTGGTTGTCTCCCCTATTCCTCTAGGGGGATAAGGTGATGAGAGCTTGTTTCCCACCTGTGGTGGTGGTGGGGAGGGGGGGGGGGTAACAATTTGCGCCACAGCTGAAGGGACTCCACCACCGCCACCGCCTCTGTCGGCGTGACAACGGGAGAGCTTATGTGTGTTTGAGTGTGTGTGTGCTGCCGAAAACACAGACGTGCTAATTACTTCTCCGGTACGAGTGTACAGTGATCCTCCACCGCCTCCACCACCAGCACCACTACCGCTCTCCACTTCCACCCCCAACCCCCACCCCCCCGACCGGGCTCCACCTCTCCACCCACATCCCCATCCTCTCAGTTCTCTCCCCTCCAAGGCGCCGGCCGCCATCAGCATAATGAGCAACATAACTTTTTCCTTTTTTTTTTTTTTTTTTCTCTCTCCTCATTTCTGAATACCTAAATATCTCCTTAAGTGATCGATAATGTGCATCACCATAAATCACGTCTGGGATCGCCCCTCAAAAGATTATTCCAGGAGTCAATATCCGCGCCGCCGGCGCGCGCAGCGCACACACCGACCACCACCACCACCACCACCACCGCGGAGGGAGACGCTAGGAGAGCAACTAATGGTGAGATATAGATGCCTTCGGGGAGGTACGGGGGGATATTCATGCATATGCATCGCGCAAAGTTTCGCACCCAGCCAGCCGCCCGCAACCCCCCAAACAGCACCACCCCGCCCGCCTCCTCCGCGAGACAGTGCGCCGTGGCTCTCGACAGCCACTTCTGGGCCCGCTGTGTGGCATTAGGCCCAGCAGGAAGAGCAGCTATTACGGCTGTCTGGTGGTGTGCCGGGCCGTGAAAACGCGCCATTAATTCTTAACGCAATTAAGCCGGTATTGTGTGGAAGAAATAAAGAAGGCTCCCTATTTAGCAGACAGAAAAAAAAAAAGTTGCGGGTTGTTTTTTCTTCTTCCGCTTCTTTGGCAAGGGCACTAATACCTTGATGACTCAGATTGTGGGGCGGGTTATTCTCCGAGGGGTCCACATGGGACGTGAGGGCACCATAGTTGAGCTAAGAATGCTTTGCTGACATTTCAATAAAAATAAAGTTTCTCTTTGGCTTCCTTTCTTCTCTTTGTTTTACTCTTTCAACCGCGTCTTGATCTTTGGAAAATCTTCGAAAGTGAGGACCGGTTAATGCGGTCGACTTTTCTTTTTTTTTCTCGTCCTTGTTACTCCGGGCTATTGTCTTTTGCCAGTCGATTCACGTCTCCTGAAAAGTGAATGGACTTGTATTCCTTTTTTTTCTTACTCCCCTCTTTATCTCTCACTCTCCTTCTCTTTCTCTCCTACTCTCTCCCTCTCTCTCTCTCGCTCTCTCTCACTGCTCAGTACGCGATCAACTGCAATCATTACTTGTTCCTGAACAGGGAGTTGAACAGGGTTTATAGAACAGCAACTTCGTGGCTGAAAGACTTGAATCAGAAGATGAAGGAGCATCATCGCTTCATCGCTTGCAGCTTGCTGGGATACTTGAGTGTCCGGTTGGAGGCAAATGCACGGCACACGCACACACAATAGTAAGCAATACCACGGTGTGCACCATGTGTGTGTTTAGACACACAATGAAAGAGTGATTAAAGAGTGAGCAAAGAGAGGTTAGGTTTGACTTTTTATGTTTCATTAATAAATTCATAAATAAACTTTTGGATTTTCTGAGTTGAGTTCCGATGGTGAGGCCGCAGGATAAATGTCTTGATGTCATTGCTAAGGTCGGCCCAGGCTTACCTAAAGCTAACTATTGGAATCCATGACACCGAATGTAAATTCAGAAATATGCCGCGCTAACAACCAAAACCCCCCAAATAGCACTAATGACCATCAACTCATGTCAAACCTCTGCCAAAAAGAACAAAAACCTTAATACAAAATAATTACAATAAAAAAGTAGCAGTTTATCCTTTTTTTTAACAAAGAATCCTTAAAAATACAAATTATTCAATTTCTTTGCATACATTGCCCGGCCGGCGCCGTTCAAAATCACTGCGAGTGTCAGCGCAGTCGGCAAAGCCCGAGCAATGAGCCATTCCTCGCTCCTTAGTATGCAAACGGCGTTGCGATGGACTTGGGAATACAGCTGTGGAGGCACCTGCACGTTCATTTGCAAGCCAGCAAATTCAAATTCTCTAAGGAATCATTTCAAACTCCTGATTGGACACCTGTCAGCTCTTCCGATTCACCAGACATTATTAAATTGTAGCTAATGATTGGTAAATTTCAGCCAATCACATGGATTGACAAGAGGACGCCATAAAGAGCGGTGGAATCTGTGTCAGCGCGGCAGCAGAAAGAGGCAGAAAGCCGGGTAAATTAGCGTCGGTATGGATAATACATTTGATCCTGATTAGTGCGCGAGAGATGTCAGCACATTCTCAGAAATGCTGACAACAAGGAGTACATCCTAAGCGCAGCCCAAAGTTTTTGTACATGCAAGTATTCTAGGCAGCGGCGGAAATAACATATTTGTGTCTTTCTTGTGTGTGTGTGTGTGTGTGTGTGTGTGTGTGTGTGTGTGTGTGTGTGTGTGTGAATGTGTGTGTGTGTGTGTGTGTGTGGGGGGGTGTTTGTGTGTGTGTGTGTGTGTGTGTGTGTGTGTGTGTGTGTGCGTCCACATATGTATTTGTGCATGCGGATGTTCAGACATGCATTTGTGTTTGCATGCATGCATCCGGATCTTTGTGTGTATATGTGTGTGTTTGTGTGTGTGTGTGTGTGGGTGTGTGTGTGTGTGTGTGTGTGTGTGTGTGTGTGTGTGTGTGTGTGTGTGTGTGTGTGTGTGTTTGTGTGTGTGTGTGTATTTTCTCCTGTCCCAGAGGAAAGGTGCTGAATAACAGGTCCTGTTTGACAGACTGGGATGCTGAGAGCTGTCAGCTCCCTCACAGGGCTGGAGATGAACAGAAATGAAAAGAAGAGAGAGAGAGAGAGAGAGAGAGAGAGAGAGAGAGAGAGAGAGAGAGAGAGAGAGAGAGAGAGAGAGAGAGAGAGAGAGAGAGATGCAGGGGTGAGAAAGGGGATTGGGGGTCTTCTTGTGTTCAGACTAATAGGAGGCCAGTGTTTTGGCTTCGGCAGCAGCAAGAAAAGACAGTTGAAATCTCTGGGCAGTTAGCTCGGTGCTGCCTCTCAAAGATTTCCTGTCAGATCATGTCTATAAAAGGGGAAGAGGTTCCATAGAGACGGCGGGGGGGGAAGAAAGAAAGAAAGAAAGAAAGAAAGAAAGAAAGAAAGAAAGAAAGAAAGAAAGAAAGAAAGAAAGAAAGAAAGAAAGAAAGAAATTGCAATACCTGGCAGAATTCTTTAAATGGTGCTGTGAAGTTTCTCTCGCCTGGACAAAGTACACATTTATAAACACTGCTTAGGCTGCGTTTACATTTAATCTGCCTTAATCGATTTAATCAAACAGCCTATAGGCCCCGGCTCTGCCCCATCAATTAATAGGCAGAACATTACAGTTGGGATTAGGAAAATGATAGAACAGCATTATTTGCATGTTAAGACTGCTGGTGGTCACTAACCCAACCGTTGAATTTATTCAGCCTGACTCCGGTAACGTAGAGAAAAATATAGAACTTTGACTTTCTCTAAATCTGATTATTATAGTTGTAATTGAGAATATAGTTCCCCAAATAAAATGATGTTAAAGGAATGTAAAAGTACTATAATGAAAGACAATTTAACATTATTATATAGTGTAATATATAATAATAACCATGTCATAATGTTGTTTATATGTGTATACAGCCCGTGTTTGAATGCAAGCTCATCTGGCCATCTTCAAAAGCTCTGATGAAAATTATGTAATGGAGCCTCAGTTCCTACATAAATATTTTTGTCAACATGATTTTATAGTATGAATATCTCTGCTTTAAACATTCGCAATGTGTTACATTAATTTACTAATCTTCGAAATAATTGTTGCAAAAAAATGGTATGATGCTGGATTATTGCAGTAGATAAAATATAGTTGAGCATTTATTGCCATTATGAAAATAAGTAATCATCATACTCATGGCAGTTTAGCTAATCAGAAAGAATGTGGCTTATTCAAATTTATATAATAGAGTATTCTACTTATTTCCATTTTGATATTAAAGGTTTTAATCACACACATGCACAGCAATTGTCTCCTTAACTTAAACTCTAACCAAATAATGTATTTGCATTTTATTTACTTTTCATATTTCCATAGCATTGCAATATTACAAATTGTTCTAAGTTGTTTTTTCCTATTGCTATCCTCAAGCCTAAACACAAAGCTTTTTTTCTGTTCCATGAATATTTAATTGCATCGATAAGTCTGGAAAGCAATGTCCTGACAAATGCTTTCTGACTAATTGACAGCGTCTGTTCCTTGCCTTTAAATAGAAAATGCAGCTTACATGCACCCCCATTACATGACTAAATATAATTATATAAAAGGCAGAAGTCTGCCTTTGAATAAGACATCGTCATCTCTACATTAGCTAATACTTTTAGATTAAATATTTAGAGTCCAGATGAATCATAATCTGGAGATTACATTAAAACCAAATAATGACGGTTATTTTCTTCATGGTGGTCGCCATGGCACTGACGTCTCAGAGTTCTGGTCGGAGAGAAAGCCTTTAACGACAGGATGAAGAATCGCACATCTGCTCTGTTGTAACCTTATCTCTGCAAGCGTGTTTAGCAATGTTGTTCCCTCACAGCTCAGGCAACATTTTGTTTGTGGGACAATTCTGATGTGATTACTTTGATTAAGCGAAATTTCACAGCTCAATAGCCACAAACTACATTAATTCCACTAGAACCATAGAAGCTCATTACAAGATACCCGTTAAGGTAAGCAGAGGAGAAGAGCCCTACTAAAGTTTTTTATGATCATTTACTTCACTCTTTCTCTCTCCTCCACTACATAAACGCATAACGATGACTGCAATACGGAAGGCCATAAAAAGATAAACGCCCCAACGAATCACAAAACAATTAACACACTGACCGGTGGCAGTGTAGTCAGTGTACTCACGCACACACGCACACACACACACACGTGCACACATGCGCAAACACAGTCATACACACTCACACACGCATACTGGAACACACACACACACACACACAAGCACAAGCACACGCGCACACACTCTCACACACACACCCACAAACACAAGCACACGCTCACACACTCATACGCGCACACGCCCACACGGGGGTCCGCCCGGCTCTGTGTGGTTTGTCAAATCCTTAGCTTTCTATTAGGATGTGTAGGAATACATCTCAGCTTATTGAATTGTAGTGGGGCTGGGTGGGCGGTCGGCTGGTGGTGGTGCAGTGGGAGGAGGGATGGAGGGATGGGGGGGGGGACCCTTGCCTGAGGGTTAATACAACAATTTACTCTGGACTGCCTGTGGATGTGTTGCCGTGATTTGTTTGGTGAGTGTTGTCAGCCTGCAGGGTCTGGCACTGTCTGCTCTCGCGCTCTCTCTCTGCTCTTCCCCCGTTAAGTGGGGAAGATGTACCGGGTTCCTGGGGAGCTTCATCATCCGTGCCCCCCCCCCCTGTTTAATAAGTCCGGGCGGGATGAGGGACATCACTCAACGCGGCGTGTGCGGATTTGTCAGCGCAGGTTTCCCCGGCTGTGCTCGTGTTTTAGGTGGCTTGCTGATAACAGGGCTAAATGTCACACCGCCGCGTTGAAGGGGTTCGCAAAACAAAGGTTTGAACGCCGAAAGAAATGCAGTTAATTCTCCTTTTTCGCGATTTCACTTCAACAATAAATCGTATGAATTGTGAAACACAAATGTTATATTTGTTGTACGTTATGTTTTTTGTTATAAACGTAATTTATTCTTTGATACATGTCTGATATAATTACATTTTTTTACAACTTGTTGTAACAATATGTATAAGGCAAAAGAAATCATACAAAACATCTTTTTCCGTATTTGTCATGCGCTACATTTTAACACACATATTATACATTCTCCCCAAGGGAGAAAAACACAAAACCAGCCAGCGGGAGAAGTAAAAATAAGAAATATATTAAAAAAGGTGGAGAGAAAGCTATGGTGTGGAAAGAAGGTATATTGTTTAACTTATAAGGCGTGTTGATGCCTTCACATGCAGTCATGTTTCCACCTGACAGAATCGTGTACAGATGCAACCTCAGCGCTGCATCGCTGCCATCTCATTATGCCTCCGAGTGGCATCGAACCCACGAACACAACTCACACAACGTTTTCCTGCACATGACGGCACATCGTATAATGAGGCTTATATTTAGCTGTTTTGCCAGCCCATGACTTGTCCTAAAGTTTGAGCTACCAGCTGCAATGTGTCAAAATAAAGGAAAAAAAGCCCCATTCTTTCTTTAAATACTTCCACCGCATTGATACAAATTCAAATACAATACATTTCTGATTCCTACAATATTTCTGTTTTGCTTTAATTTATTCCATGTATTTATTTCATTGATTTGTTTTTCTTTCTTCATACAGTTACCTGTCCCTGTGTGGATATGATTATAAAGCTTTGAACCCTTTGGTAGGCAGACAGTGCGTCTCGTGGATGTAAGTGTATTTATACCGGTTGGTGGATTTCCTCGGTGCCTTTCCCATTTTAAACACACAGACAAATATTTTCCTTCATCTCAGAATGAAGAAAAAAATTGACCACCCTGCTGTGTCTTGCCAATAGAAGCTGGAGTCTGATCAGGCATCTTAATACCTTCTGATGGCAGAATACAACCAAAGAAAAACACAGAGAAAACGAAAAGGAAAAACGCATCAACCGAAACAAGAATTCTGCATTGTGTGGATGGAGGTCTGATCTCGAGATGTTGCAAAACAAAAGCGTCGGCAAACCGTCTTCCAGGTAGGCAGCTGGGAGCCAAAGCCCCCCCATGCACCCCCATTTCCCCTTTCATCAGGGAAACCACTGTTTCAACCACGATCCCCTTGAAGAGTCAGAGAGAGAGGGAGTCAGAGAGACAGCGAGAGACCACCAGAGTGAGCGTGCGAGAGGGTCACACACAGAGAGAGAGAGAGAGAGAGAGAGAGAGAGTCAGAGAGAGAGATAGAGAGAGGGAGAGAGGGAGAGCAATAGAGAGAGAGAGTCAGAGAGAGAGATAGAGAGAGGGAGAGAGGGAGAGAAATAGAGAGAGAGAGTCAGAGAGAGAGAGAGAGAGGGAGCGAGAGAGAAAGGGAGAAAACAGAGAAAGGGAGAAAGGGAGAGAGAGAGAGAGACAGCCCAGGCATAGGAATGTGTGCTGGCAGGCAGGATTATTGTTGCAAGACACACAATGTTATCATCCGGACACAGTTTTGTTGAGCATTTTCGAGGGAAAATAAATAAATAAAATCATTTCGCCCGATCTCTTGGTGGACTGTCTGCTGGGCTCGGAGGCATCTGTCGGGAGAGACACACCACCTGGTGTGCGGCTTTGAAGTACACTTTGAGGATTAAATTATTCATTCAGGGTTGGCGACGTGGATTCCAGCTTTTTTCCCCCAGACTGCGAGGCAGCGGCTGCCTCCCGCGGCCTCGGCCTCGGCCAGGCTGGGTCGGGTAGTATCTCCCGGCACAAGCCGCCTCCCCCAAACAGCCCCTTCCGTTCACCCGCTACTATTCAGCCATTAGGCAGGCGCATTCATCCAAAGTTACTCGGAGAGAAGGCGTTTGAGGATACGTGTCATTAAGGAGAAGTTTGGGAGGGCGGGAGGGGATTGTGCTCCTGTCAATGAGGGCAACAGACAGACTGTGGACGTCAGGGTTCGAACCCCGAACTCAAACACTCTCAGCTGAAAAAGGTGCCTGCTTTGAAACACCGAAGTCTGCAGCTCCCTCCGAATAGAGTGTTCCCTTTATCGCCCCCCCCCCACCCCCCCCCTCTTTAAAACTCATCGAAGGCGAGGATAGGTAACGAAGGGCAAATTAGAAAGTGCTTTGAGGAGCTCATTGGATCGTATGAAGGGGATTACTGTTGATTAGGAAGACGAGACATCGTATCCTGCATTCTTCCCCCATGATGCGGAACGTGTACGGTTGGAAGATAGATCAGTGACCTGCTCAGCCGCCGTGTTTGGTTTAGTTTGTTTGTCACGGACAATGTGCATAAAGTCCTTCTACCGGAGTAGAAAATCCTGCCAGTTTCCATCCACAGTCCCAGGGAAGACCAACATGTCATTATAAAATACAGGGTGGAATACGACATTTAATGAAACATGTTATCATATTTAAAGCAGCCCCTTCCCCCTGCAAAAATACATATAAAAAAAAGTTTCTGAATTTGTCCGTAATTGTCTTCCCACCGACACCAGCATTTGATCGTAAAAAGAATAACAGGCTATTTATTCACTTGATACGCGCTAAATAATATATCCTCTTCCAAGCCAAACACAAAACAAAGCAAAATCACTTTTATTGCAGTTATGCTCAATTTGAATCCAGTAATATTACTTTGAAGATTATTTGCTTTTGCCTTCACAGAGTTTTGACGCTATGAAAATTGAAAAGCAATTTAGATGCTATGCATAATATGGATGATTGACAGGAAATCCAAATAAGGACATAGGCAGTGGCAGAAACACTGTGTTAAAAAATGTATTGTGCCATTATTGAATATGTATGCCAATTTGATGTTTTGATCACTGTTTTGACAGAAATATGTAGTAGAAGACGTTGCTTTTAATAATCATATATCATTAAATGCCTGTGTGTTGTGGCCAGTCACATCCCATCATCACAAGAAAGCTGTGCTTTGTCGTTAAAATGTTATTTCAATTAATAATAAAATGTGTTTTGTCATTTTGAAAGAGTACAATTTTATAAATATGTAAATTGATTTGTGAATACAGTTATTACGATTTTTGCTCAGTGATAGTGATGACCACAATGATGACGGAAAAAAAATATGACAGACACTGTTGCATAACAGTCCCTTCCAATGGTTATTTTTTAATGCATTTGGACATTTCCGGTGAAAAACAAAAGCACGCAAAAGTAAACTGTGTAGCTGGTTAACAAACACATTATTAACTTGATAAAGGCATGCCACAGGATGGGCTTCAAATGACAAAGAAACCAGAAAAGCAAAGATGATGTAAAGAACATCAGGCAAATGAGTTCCCTGCAGTTGCTGTGAATGGCAATGTTCAATGTGACCATAACAGCACACATGTGTGTTTGTGTTGTTGCATGTCAGTTTCAGTTTAGTTTGTCAGGATTAATATCATTATTGTTTCACCGTAATCATCTGTGATGTACCCTACTAGGCAATGCACAATATGTCAATGTGAGCACACATTATGTGTGTTTGTGTTGTTAAGTTTCAGTTTAGTTTGTCAGGATTAATAAAATTATTGTTTCACCCTAATCATCTATGATCTACCCTACCAGGGCGCAGGTACAACATCAAATATTGGAGTGTTTCCATGAATTAATGTGCATTATACAGTGTATACTAAACATAATAATTAAATGTTCTCATTTCCCTTTTCCCTGCCTTCTGGAAGTTAGGAGCAGCTAGGCAGGCGCAGAGAGTCTATTGAATCCACATGTGAAAGCCCAGAACTCAACTCGCTCCTTTTCATCTGGCTTGCCCACCCCTGAAGATGAAATTATCTGTAACGGATTTGGGAACTATACCATTAACAACGGCGTTCAACACAATTCAAAGAATAGTCCTCAAAATGTATTCATCAAAATTATTGCAAACTTCCACATCCAGAAGCCTACTTCTCTATGTGTGTCTCTCTCTCTCTCCGGACATACATTATCACGTAACTAACAGGCATATAATGCGCCGTATTTAGACAAATCTTGAGTTGATTTGACGAGAAGATTTAGTCCCGGCACACCAAGATAAAGCACAGCTGCCAGCAGCACGGACATAATCTGCTTGAGTAAATCAGCTTCCATCTTTCATCATCCCTCTGAATCCCAAGTTCTCCTCCAGTCTCCATGTTATATAAATATAGTATAGGAATAGAATGAATAAAATACAACAGTGTAGCCTCATTCATGTGGGAATCGAGTCGTATAGGACGCCATATGTTTTTATCAACTTCCTGTGCAAAAAAGTATTCCCCGTTGACGGCGGGCAAAAAAGTGATTCAACATGTCGACATACGCGCCGGATTGGTTGGTCCAGGAGGATTTATCACTGATTCAAGTGGTTACTAAACTGTTGGAATATCAACCACGGTGGGCGGGGTGTGTGTGTGTCTGTGTGTGTGTCTGTGTGTGTGTGTGTGTGTGTGTGTGTGTGTGTGCGAGGAGGAGGGGTGGGGTGAGGGTACTGTCTGATCATAATCCTCCTATGTGTTAGCGTCTGCACCGCACAGGAAACGGTTCCCAAGTCGGGGCCACAGAGACAGGAAGTGGTCCCCAGGACCTGTGATCTTGGTTTAATAGGGGGATGTCTGATCACCAGATTGTAATGTACTAGGTATAGAGGGGAAGGGTGGGTGGGTGGGGGTTGGGGCCAGTCTGGATGGGTTAGACTGGGATGCTGATCACTGTGGTGAACGCTTGTGGTTTTGAAATGAAAGATTTCAAAAGTCATGTGCCATGCTTATATTGCACTCCCTTTACCACACACTCTCTTTCTGTCTCCCCCACCCTTCCATGCCCCCACCACCGCACACTCTGACTAACACTCTCTCTGGCTTGTTCTCTCTCCCTATAACCCACACACGCATACACACACGCACAAACACTCAAGCACATACACACACACACACACACACGCATGCACATGTTATCCCAAGGTTCAACTTTTGATGGGACTAATTTCCCTGTACAGACGCACACTGATTGTTGTCCCTTGAAACAGTCGGCAAACACAAAAAACATAAACATACGTCAAGTTCCACTTCCTTCTTAAAATTCATTCTATTAAGTATGAGCACAGGAAACCCTCAACGGGATGAGGATAATGAAGAGAAACTTCATGCAAAGCAACGTTTACCAAACTATTAACCTCATTTTATTTTCCCCAGCAGAAGTCTGCTACCGTCACCAAACTGTAAATGGAGTATTTTATTTGGGTCTAGTTTTTGCGGTACACTGTTAACCAGCATCCACCAACATTTGTCTTGTGTTTATTTATTTGGCGCTCTTGATTGAATCTTGTAAAAATAGCACATCCTCCGCTCGGCTTCTGTTTGCACCAGATTTATATTCTTTTTTTAAAGAAATCTTTGTTTACTTCCCTTTCTCTGTACAGTTTTCCCTGTGCTGCTCTTATTCTGCGCTGCCGCCTGTAAGCTAGTGGGGATTAGTTGGTTTATTTATCACGGAGGAAGGCTGAGTCAATTGCCGAGCCTTATCCTCACTGATTAATTTTGGGGGTTTTAGTGTTTTACTCTTTTTGAGCATTTTATATCTCGGTGGGATAGAGACACAGCTCTGCCTTTTTTCTTTTAGGGGTCGTGGATCGAAAGATATACGTATAACATGTCACGTATGTCGTTTTGGTCTTGTTGTTATAGGTTTTCTTCTTTTTTTTCCCCCGTCATACCTAAATGTATTCCTTCTGCAAAACCTCTGTTTCTTTCTGGAAACTTCCCTCCGTTTAGCGTAAATACTTGTAAGCCGTTTGCCGAGCTTGAAATTAAATCTTTTGCGCATGTATTTCTCTTTCGCTGGAGCCAGGACAGAGAACATAAAAAAAAAACACACTGTGAGCTTTACGAGTTGCTACTGCTATGTTTTATGGATAACAGTCAAAAATAATGGTTGGAGCTTTTGGTAAGTTTCTTGGTTCACCCCGGTGCATCAAACAGGGCACAGGTGGTCGTGCCTTTAGCATTCTCACCAATTTGTTTCTATGTTTGCCATTGTTGACATTGTCCATCCCTGCACTTGACGTTGTCCCCTAAAACTATATGCCCTAAGTGGGGTGAGGAGACCTGAGTGTGGGGAGCCTCTTAACTATACCAGGAGCTCAACGTTGGGATCGGACACGGACAAACCCCCCGAGGCCAGGGTCTACTCTCCAACCCGAAAATGAGGTGGAAGCACCCCCCTCCGTATACCAGGAGGTCAGCTCAGAGCTGTTGACACACCGGTACCCCCCCCGCCCCGGTTGCTGCCATTAGTTCTGGGCAGAGCCTCATTATCACCGGTGTGGGGGGTGGGTGTGTGTGTGTGTGTGTGTGTGTGTGTGTGTGTGTGTGTGTGTGTGTGTGTGTGTGTGTGTGTGTGTGTGTGTGTGTGTGTGTGTGTGTGTGGGGGGGGGGGGGGGGGGGGGGGGGGGGGGGGGGGGGGGATAGGCTTCGTTACCGAGCAGCTGTCAGTGGCTGAAGGGGGGCGTGTGGGGGTTGGGAGGTGGAGAGGGGGAGGGAGGGCAAACGAGTAGATAAAGTAAAGTCTGTTTTGCAATGCATTGGCATGAGGTGCTTAAGGGCCTGTTGGCTCCCGCGCTACGGTCCTCAGAGTGTGTTCGCCGGCGCCTGTGTGTGTATTCATAGGTGCGTTGCCTTCCCTGCCTACATGCGGGCACCCATGCATGCATGAATGCTAGTATTTAGCGGTACTTACTTGCCCAAAGTATTCCCTCCCTGTTACGGCTCATTCAAAAACAGTGGCTCCCCTGTACACCAGCCGTGTACAATAAAAGCCCCGGGGGTGTTTATGTGTGTGTTTTCGCATTTATTTGAATATATTTTATTTCAGTATATGCTAACAAAATATCTGTTACATTGCGGCTGCACAATTTGATCCAGGTCAAGAGTCTGTCGGTGAGTATAAAACATTGACAGTTGGGTTACACTGTGGTTTATGCTTTGAGTTACCTTTCACACGATAATTGTGCTTGACTTGGACCGTACCCCCCCCCCCCCCCCCCCCCCACCCCCCCCCACCTAAAAATACACACACATACACACAAACACACACAAACACACCGCACATTTTAAAACACCACATTCAAAGGCAAAAAGTATTCAGCCAAAGATAGTATGGCCTGTCAGAGAAGGTGCATGGGGGGGAGAGCAATAATTTCCACATTTTGTAAAAGTTAATTTGTCAGCCGTTATGGGAAACTTCAGGGGTGATCTGCATACTGTACATCCGAGGTCTAGGACGCGCATGCATCGCATTACACGACTGTCACAGTTGATCAGAGAATGGAACAAATGAGAGCCTATTTGGTGGTGGTCGCTTGGGCTGTTCTGGTGCGCATTAAAAAATCCTGGGAAATTCCAACCTTTTTTTTTTTTTTTTGCATCTGGTAGAAGGAAAAGAAATACCAAATAAGCCAGCAGAGCAGCCCACAGCAGACGTTGCACAGCAGTCATTAACTTTGCAGATTCCCAGAGATGCGATACCCTATTTAGAGGAAAGTTTCCAGGGTGATGAGTACAGTTCTTCCAACTTCCTTGATTTTCTGCACAGCAGATGCAACACAAAACAGAAGAGGAGGAGGAGGAGGAGGAGGAGGAGGAGGAGGTGGAGGTGGAAGAGACAGCATGCAGGTTTCTATTAGGACATGTAATGTTCATGAAATAATGACACACAGATGCTATTCAATATTGAATACAAATGTTTGTTAAGAGGAAGGTACGGCACAGTAGGGCAGATTGAGTCATAGATTGAGAGGGTTGCAGGGACTATTGATCAAGCTCTGGCTTAAAGTGGAAAATATGTGGCCTGATTCAAAACACTGAGCGGTTAAATTGAAGAATATGATTTCATTGATTTGAGTTAAGTTACTGTTTTCAGAGCAGAACTGGCAACGAGACTACTATGTAGTAGAATACAATTGAAATGCCCTCTACTGTGAATCTGGCTGAAGGCTACAAAATATATTGGTATATATATATATTAGTCTCTTGGTGCGGGTTTGAGTCCCAGCAAATGGTTCTAACCCTGATGTTCACATCCTTACCCCTACCCCATTAATGACATGGATCTAAAAAAAAGTAGATGTATGCATTACAAACTGTGTATGTGCTAATACAGGAAGTGGACACTTGTTCATTATATGGATACATAACAACTATTTTAACTTTGTGTGTGTGTGTGAGTGGTTGAGTTTGCGTCTGTGCATGCGTGTGTGCGCAAGTATGTGTGTGTGGAGGGGGATATGTTTGAAGGGAAGGAGAATGGGCCGATACTGGGGCTATACTGGGAATACACTTGGCGTACACTGGGCCTACACTGTCTTCACGGCAGATAGAGTCAGCTCCCGAGCCTGGAATGACCGTAGTGGACACCTGTAATATAATGAATGAAGGTCATCTATATATATATATATATATATATATACAGCTAAATGTGGCATCATGGCCCATCAGGGTTGAAGGGGAGGAAATAAGTCATGGAGTTACATAATGTAATATGATATGACTGTGTGGCAGATGTCCTCAGCTGTAACACAGCTTGTTGTTATTCATTTCAATCTTCTGAATTTATTGCTGTAACTTTTTATTTTATATGTTTATTTTATAACATGTTTATGTTATATCTATATACATGTCTACTGTTAATTATAACCATCTTTATATTTACATCTATCTATATCTATATATATTTACATGTATGTAAATATATATATATTTATGTTCTGTATGAATCTGCTGCATACATATTTATCTACTGTATATCTATAGCTATATAAATCTACTTTATTTATTTTAAATTAATATGTATGCACATACACATAAATATATAATGTTTATAACTATATATATGTATCTCTAAATATATATATTTTTCTTTTATATTACTTTTATATGAATATATAAATACTTATATGAAAACACTATACATCTATATCTAAATATATATTTATCAATATCTCCTATATTAAAATCTACTGTATAACTATCTCTATATATTTATATCAATATAGTTATATCCAGGGTGTGATTTGCCGGTGGGGATGGTGGGGATTATCCCCCCCTCTGGTTTACACGTCCTACCCTCTGCTGAATTATTTTTATCCTCGGTGGGGATAAAAATTATCCCCCCCACCCAAAGTATTTTCACCATTACATCGTAATAATTAACAACCAAAATACACAGGGTCCGTCTTCATTTTAAAACATTTTAAAATGTTTCTCAAAATTATCCCCCCCTGTTTTTTTCACAGATCGCACCCTGGTTATATCTTTATTTTCTAAATGGTATCGATACTGTACATCTATATCTGCATATGTTTATATTGATATCTATATATTTATCTTTTATATTGATATCTATGTCAACTTTGTATCTATATATACCTGTCACTACGTCATTATCTTCTATATTCATCCCTATTTCTACCGTACATATTCTAATATCGATATTAAAATATTTGTATTTATTCGTTATCCATCTCGATATCACAGGGTCTGTCACTGCGTTGCAGAGATAGGCTACAGTCCTCCCCAACGCTGACACAAGGAATAAGCAGACACACACACACACACACACACACTAACACACACACACACACACACACACACACACACACACACACACACACTACACACACACACACACACACACACACTCACACACACACACACACACAAACCCACACAATTAGATATGTGCGACCATGACTCAGGTAGTAATACACTGTCTTACAATTCACCTAGGGTCCATTACAGCCAGCACCATCCACCCAAAGACCCCTCCCACCACTAACCAAACAAACAGTCCTTCCTTGATTACATTTTGTCTGGGGTAATCCCACAGAAGATTATAACGGGCCAAAGGAAACATTTAGCATGGTTGTAAAGGGGTTTGATACACCAGTCGCTCAGACGCTCAAACTACCAGCGAGAGCGCCTCTGATCGATGGGGATCTTTAATAGCAATTTCCAGGCACCCTGATGCTATTGATTTCAGTCGACAAACATTTCACTTTGATCATTATGATCCTCGCTCCAGACCCCCCCCCCCTCCCCACGACCAGCAGACTTCCTGTGTCCTCCTCCTCCTCCTCCTCCCCCCCACCCTCCTCCTCCTGGCGAAGGGTGGGGGGGGGAAGGGTGTGGGTGGGTGATTGTCTGCGTTTCCGAGCGACAGTCTCGTTGCGAGGACCGCCACATCGAACTGCCACTCCGGCCGTGTCTGTTCCGACGGCAGCAGACGGTAAAATTGAATTGTTCTGGAAGACGAGACGAGGTACACAAATAGCTCATTATTCGTAAGGGAGAGAGCCGCAGTAATAAGGGGTTTTTCGGCGTGGCGGGGAGAAAACACGGGTAAAAAGAGAAAGTATATTGAATGTCTGTTGTTATATTTTCTTTTTCCTTTCGGTTCATACACCACACGCCTCAGCTCCGCCCCCTCCACCAACACCGCCACCACCACCGCCAACACCACCACCACAACCACCACCACCGCCAACACCACCACCACCGCCGCCACATCCATCACCGCCGCCGCCGCCGCCGCCGCCGCCGCCGCCGCCGCCGCCGCCGCTCCACCACCACCTCACTATGTTTCTCCTCCCTTCCCTTTCCCCTGTTAAACGGTTCATTACTTTTCTTTTTCCTCCTCCGTGAACCCTTTGCTTAGCCCTATTGTTCATTAACCAATATTATACGAAGGGAGCAGGAACACCAGAGCTCAGGAACTCCAGAGACTAATTAGCCGCGCGCAAAGTAGAAAAAAAGGAAAAAAGGAAACGCTGCTCAGAAGTCTTGTTGTTGTCAACACACCGAGCCACTGACCTGGGCCTCACTGGATGTGTGTAAGTATCTATTAATGTACCGCGGGCTGTGTTGCGAGCCCAGGGAGCAGGCTGGAGCACAGGCTGATGGATGACAAACCGTAGGGGCCCCTCAGCAAGGCACTCAACCTTAATATAATGCAGGCACAGGGCACAACTTTTACTTTCTTTCTCTTTTTTTCAGCGCTTCATTACAATGCTGTTTTGGTGGAGAGCGTCGCCGCTTTAGTCATTTATTTAGCCACTTTTTTGTTGTTACTGTGTTACTCCATGACCCCCCTACTCTTCCCTTTTTTGTCTCGTGCTCTCTGCGAAAAATCAATCATGGTCCCTGAGATAGGATACACGTCTTATGAATGTTAGATTGCTTATCACGCCGCGAGGGGGTGGATTATCACAGAGTGCTGATAATGGACTTTTTCTAGTGTTTTTTTGTGTTCGGAGGGGTATTTATCATTGCATCGCTGACCGTGAGAGGTCTGAGAGGCTGGAGCGAATGCCAACAGAGAACACTTCTCTTCTCCATATCCAAAGAGAGAAAACACACACACACACACACACACACACACAGACACACACACACACACACACACACACACAGACACACACAGACACAGACACACACACACACACACACACACACAGACACACACAGACACACACAGACACAGACACACACACACACACACACACACACACACACACACACAGACACACACACACACACACACACACACACACACACACAGACACACACACACACACACACACACAGACACACACACACACACAGACAGACACACACACACACACAGACAGACACACACACACACAGACACACACACACACACACAGACACACACACATACACACACACACACACGCAAACACACACCATGTAATATTCATTCTTTCCCTCAAGAGAGATGGAAAAAGTTTGTTCCAGCTAAGAACAATAGTATGAACATCAAAGTCTGAACATTTGTAAAACGATTTTCAAAAGGTGGGATGAAAAGTGTATATCTTACACCGTACGTTGCGCTTAATTGAATTGCTCCAATTTGGCGTCGCTGAATGATGGCAGATTGCGTGACACACAAACATTGTGCCAAATTCTAATTAAGGGTCTGTTCATAAAACTCAATACTAGATATCATCACCGCTTCAAAACTATATGCAAGACCCTTCCCGAGCACCCACTTTCATTTCAGTATGATAAGGTGATAACCAAATTAAAAGAAATACAATCATAATCTTTCAAGCTTAAAGCAAAGTGGGATTCCAATTTGTGTCATTGGAGTGAGTAAAATGGGGGGATCTGTTATGATGCTGAAACATGTTTTATTCTGAATATCTGTGCACTGCAGAGTAAATGTGGTAAAAAGTAGGATGGAAGTTATGCCATTTGTTGTGTTATAAATATCTGGTTAAAGTTCAGAATCTACCTGAATACATACACACACACACACACACACACACACACACACACACACACACACACACACACACACACACACACACACACATATATTTATATATATGCATATATATATATATAAATGGAATATATTTATATCTATATCTCTTTATAGATATATAAATATAGATAGAGAGAGAGATACAAATATACATATACATATTTCAATATGTGTATTATATTCAGGCAGACAGATCTTTTATGAAACTTGGACATCTTATTTGAGAAGTTTGCTGTAGGAATAAAAGTTAATGGACAATCAATTTGGAGTAGTTGTAAAACTAATTACAGTTGTATCAGAGATATTTGAAGGGGCCCAGGAGCCAACCAACCCCGTTCAACGCTATATTCCTCCGACGGAAAACAGAGAGCACTGCCTTCAACAAAAGACACCGAAACTACTGACGTCTAATCAAATTTCAAATGGATGGGGGTCCGCTCATTAATTCTACAATGTTAAGTTGTCGTGTCCAATGGGAAATTTCATTAGACATGTCTAAACCAAATGAAAAAAAAGTTCAGAGGAGTAAACCGAGATGGTTCAATTATTCTAAGAGAAACACTGTATACACATTTTCAAATTAGATCACGGTAATCACATTTGCTACGTTTATTACTCTAACATGTTGACAATCTGGTGGATGTTTGTGGCATAATAAATATGAGTCGGGAACTCTGGAAAGTGTCTCAAAAGTCAGGCTGGCCCCAATTTAATGAAGTCTTTAATCAAGGAATCAAGCAACAACTGTTGACTCAACTCAGGGGCTGTTACCTCTGTGATTAAGACCTTTTGAGACTGCTACGCTCCGTACTCCTCGGAGGACAAGCCTGTTGGTGACCCAGAGAATATCAGGGTTTGACCTTCCTTAGACCTACCCCCCCCCTTGGTGGGATGACCTTGAGGTATGCAAAAAAAAAGGAAAAGCTCAGAAGTCAAAGCTGGATCAACAGGGTACGTGAGATGTGTAGGGTGTGTTTCTTCCCCCTCACGGCTGTGTTCTGGGTTTCCCTCAGTTTTCTTTTCACAGCTGACAGTCGAACAAGCAAGTGTGTGGGTGTGAGGGGGGGGGTGTGAGGAAGTTCATTTTAATTCATCATCTGCTGCCAGGAGCTACAGCTGTTGAATTCTGGGATTCGTCCTCAAGATGCTGACGGGCGTCTTTAGGAAAAAATAATATAAATATAAAATGGATGGTGAGAGAGAGAGGGAAGGAGAGAGAGAGAGAGAGAGAGAGAGAGAGAGAGAGAGAGAGAGAGAGATAGGAAGGGAGGGACGGTGAGAGAGAGGGAAGGAGGGAGAGGGAGAGGGAGAGAGAGAGAGAGAGAGAGGGGAGAGGGAATTTGATGCTTTGATTAATGAAATGCTCCAATGATCCCCATGATGTCTTTTGTGGTGTGTGTGTGCGTGTGTGTGTGTGTGTGTGTGTGTGTGTGTGTGTGTGTGTGTTTGGGCAGTGCTTCTGTAAGCTCAGTCGGACACTAACATGACACTGCACAAATACGTGCATAGAGCCCTCTTCCTCATCGTCTTCGTTCCATGACTTTGGCTTTGAAAAAACAAAACATTTCACTAACGACAACCCTGGGAGAAGAGGAATATCGGAAAGACAGCACCGAACTCCACCTCTCTCTCCCGCTCTTCAGAGAACCCTGGCCTTGGAGGAGACAGTCGATATGCTGAGAGATGTTGTTTGTGTCCCACCATTATGGGTGTCATTAATGCATCCCCGCAGTTGATGGTGCCAGTAAAACTTTTATTACACAGCATTAATTGAGGGTAATAAAAAACGCAGAGAAAAAAAAAAAAAAACAGAGGCGAGACATGTAGCGGTCGGGCCAAACATAGATCATACAAACGTCCAACAGCTGTTGTTCATTGGCCTAATTATTGTGAGTAATAAGATGCTAATCTCGACACTCTCGTACCACATGCATGGCTGGCTAGATCCACGCCATGCAGAATATGTACGACAAAACTAATACATAAAACATGGCGGCAGTGGCTGCCCGGTCGGCCGGCATAGGAATTAAGCGGTCGAGGGAGAGGAGGGAGAATTAAAAAACGCAGGGCTTGATGATTAACAGTGATCTTATATAAGCACACTTGTGCCTGAAGGATGGTTTGTTTTGCCTTGTTGTTCACTGGTTTATGGAGACAGTGATGGGCCATTTAATTAGCTTAGTAGTAATTAATGCACAAAATTAAGCAGCCTTTCATCAATTGTATGGGGCTGGTCTTTTGAGAGGTTTCATTATTTCACAATATTAGTGGCGGGAGCATTAGCAATGGTAATGTGAAATTGTTAGCGTTGAGCGTCTGATATCAACAAAAGGGTTATTTCTGTATGGCCTGGGTTAACCTTTTTTTCATGGAACCTTTTGCTGTATAACCAATGGAGAATTATGCAAGTGTGGAGCCTCAGTGCTGTACCCTAGGAGAAGGAATAGTGATTTGCCCTAATGTAAATATTGATGCTTATTTACCAAAATATCAGCCCAGGTTGCAGCCAAAACAGACCTGCGGGGCCTGGGGTAAATACGTTAACCAGCAAACTGTAATTTCAGCAAACCTATGTTTATTATTGCAATTATGCATCTTCATCTGACCCTCCTATTGATGGGTAAACAATATTACATTCCCATTATTTGTAATGGCCACCTCCTGTATATGTGTTTTTTTCTTAAAAATTGTAGGTAGTTCAAAATAAATAAGGGATAAAGTTCGAGGTGAGGTAATTTCATAAATAGGTAATCGTGCCTTTATTTTTGCTTAACATATACATTCAAATGGCTTTATGTTTTTTTTTCCATATCAATATTCCAATGGAAAATAAGCATGCCTAACTAGTGCAGTGAAAAGCACATCACAGATTTGATGAACAGACAGATTTGTGCTTTTATTATAGGTCACACATTTCACAAGTAAACTAAACTTGAGTGCATGACCAAACGTAGGACAGACGGCACACTAAGTGTATCGATCGTTTAGGGTTTGATTCAATGCGATAGCGGGGCAACTTGCACCCCAATGCTGTGATCAATACAATTTATGGTTGGAATCTCACGCACTACCCCCAAAGGCATTTGTGCCTCAAATAAACGCGTTAACTTGTTTTGTTTTGAGGGAAAAAAAGATAAAGAAGAAAGAAAATCAGTTTGTTTCATGTCGTCTTTTTGGTGTTGTTATGCATGGCAAGGAACGTCAAACTGCGATGGGCCTATGCTTGTACTGACCATCGTCATTTACCGTACACGCACGCACGCACGCACGCATGCACACAGGCACCATGCACTCACATACCATGCACGCACGCATACACGCACCAGGCACGCACCATGCACCATGCATGTACGACACGCACTCACGCACCTACCATGTACACATGCACGCACAATGCACAAACACCCACCCAACCACACGCACACACACACACACACACACACACACACACACACACACACACACACACACACAGTTAGAAAATGTTTGGGGGGGGGGGGGGGGGGGTGGCAGGACCCAATTCTACAAACAAACAGTGCCGCCTGGGAAACAAATTTCCGTCTTGAAGTTCAGACTGCCGGTTTCTCTTTATAAGAGCAGAGGTATCATGGCAGAGTTGATTGCTTATTGTGTGCGGCCCGTCAAGGGGAAGCGAAAGCGTTTGATTTCGCCGACAAATGTGGGGAGGTGTATTGTTGCTTTTTGATCTCTGACATGAGGGCCGATCTCCATGCCTTTGATATGGAGATTATATGGAACCCAAAACACTGGCCATCCACAAGGCTGAGCTTTTTAAGGGCTACAAAAAGGAGAGCAAAGATAAGAATTGAGATGAACCTTGAAAGGAATTGCGAATCCCATTTTTTCATGTACTTCATTGTGATAAGTGGAAATATTTATGCTGTAATATTGAATCCAACTCCATGACAGGTACTACACTTACACTGCTTAGACGTCCACACGACTACACTTCAAATACTTCAGATGACATACTTTTATATTAACAGTTCAGGCAAACCTAAGGGATTGCATCATTGCTCGTGTAACAGTGATCGTAGTCCCTCTCTCTGATTGGCTGAAATTGTTCCAGGTGGAATCCCCGTACAATCTGATGTTAAGTGATGTTAAGCATCCCCTAGTGTGGAGTACTGAATACGGTGCTGCCCCTATACTGTCGTTCTAGTGTTCGGTTACCCCTCAAAAAAGGTAAAGGTGAGTCAATCGCAATTTCTTTAATTATTTTAAAACAATTGAAAGCCACCAATAAGAAGTGAATTATTAAGCGGTTATTTCTCGTCTATTACTTTTAATCAACAAGTGTGCCTAAACTCTCCAGTTGATCTTACCGCTTGGCTGAAAAGTGTGTAAAAAGGGATTTCAATTGAATGTGACTAATGTAAAACAAGTGTGTGTGTGTGTGTGTGTGTGTGTGTGTGTGTGTGTGTGTGTGTTTGTGTGTGTGTCGGTGTTACATCAGCCAAGACAGAAGCTTGTCACCGCCAGCGCACTTCCTGCACTATACCCGTTTTTCCGAGGCATAATGATGCATAGCCATCCTAAAGTTAAGCCACGGCGCTCCGGTGTCTACATATGGAAAGGGTGTCAGTTCCTGAGGAGGAAATTATGCAGTCCACTAGTTCCCCCACTAGCATGTTCTATCTCCCTCTCTCCCTCTCTCTGCCACCCTCTCTCTCCCGCCCTCTCTCTTCCTGAAGGATGGATGACATGTTTATGAGTTAGTCCCCTGACGCAGGCCCCTACACCTAGGAATACAGACATGCATGTTACCCCCTGACTAGCCCACTGAGAAATGTTTAGTGAATAAATGAATAATTTCTTTTTTTCGGGCAGGAAATATTCTTATTTGTCTTCTTTTCTGCCTACCCACACACAGTTTAGGTTACAAAAAAAATACAAATACAACTATTTATTGACCTCTGGAACATAATGTGACACTCAGTGGATTGATACTGTATTCAGAGAAACAGTTTTTATTTTTAGAATTTCCAGCTAGCTCTGACATAGCTCGCAGTTTAAGATTGGAAAATGATTGTAGGCCTACTTTAACATTTTCATTACTGATGTCTCCGGCTGTCTTTATTGTGTGCTCACTTAATTGTTCTTTATTCTCTGTACTAAGCATAGTTTAATCTATCTACCAAAAGAGCTTCATTTAAGAATGATGTTATTTGTTTAGCTTAATAGCACTCGTTTTGTTGTCAAAGTTAAGCGTGTTTCAGCGAAATCAACTTTGACCTTCTTGCAATTTATCAATCCAAACATAGAGGGTGAGAGGCTGTCGCTTGTGCTATTTCTTTTTAGGAAAGTTGCAGGTTAATATATAATTTAGAATTAATAACCCTTTATTTAACCAGGTGAGTCACATTGAGACATCTTTGAAGAGGAAGCACTGGCCAAGATAGCAGCAATACAGTCTTTCAAACGGCATATAAGCAAACATTTAGCAACTCAGACCGACAGGAGGAAACAGATCCAACTAAGGAAGCAATTACATGTGTCAATTGAGTTAGCCTCCAAACCATTAACTACATTTGGAAATGCCCTAATAGCGAGCAGCTCATCTTACTGCAAATCTGTCTGCAAGCGGTTCCAGCAAGAAGGGGCGAAGAACAAAAAGGCCTTTTTGCCAAATTCAGTGTGACAGTAAGAGGGTGTAATTTGAACGCAAATAATAATTACTAGTTTTAAGTGAGATATATCCACAAAGGTAAGAGGAGAGAACACCATATATACAAATATATGCAGTTAGAATATTGATTGTGTGTTATTGATGGTTTGATGGCATTGATGGTTGATGGCATTCAGTTGGAAGTGGGTTAAAGCATCTGCGTAATTGTTGAATGTAAGGCTAGACGCTTGGCTGGTGTCTAATTGTTCCTTACTTTAATGTCCTCATAATACAGTATTATAGCAGCTATTTTTATTGTTATTTGCTTCTAGTTCTTAAATTATATAATAGTATCCTGTGGCATAAATCAGGACATCATATTGAAGGTACTTTTCTACTTGTCTGTGTTTCCAATGGTACAATGTGTCATGATAAGCCACATTTAGCCATGCTTTGGGAAATCAACCAGATGGATACAAAGAGGTAAAGTGGATTAAATGTACCATACCCCGACTAGAGTAGAGGAAATAATTCAGCAAACGCCTGTTTTAACCTAGATTACGCGACAAAGGATACTCTGTTTTCTGGTTTATCCATTACAATTCAATTTTTTGGGTGGTGTTTTGTTTCTATACTGTCTGCTACCCATTTCTTCTGTAACTGTAATTAAGATTCCACGTTGACAAAGTGCAAAACTCATTGCTAGGCCCTGTTGGGAAAACGGTTCAAAAGATTGATGTGGAATGCACCCCAAAAACACTAAACCCCTCCCTAAAAAAGAACAACCCCCCCAAAAGAGGATACACAGCTTGTGCAATAAACTACAGTAGCCTCTGCAGATATCAGGGGCCTTTGGAAAAACGGAAGAAAATAACCTGTAATAATTTGTCCCTCCAGTAGAACGCAGACACGGCGCTGCTATTCCCATATTTGTCACTGTCAGCCTACAGTCTGAGGATATGAGAAAGCAACAGAAGACAAGGAGGGGGAAAGTGTGTGTGTGTGTGTGTGTGTTTGTGTGTGTGTGTGTGTGTGTGTGTGTGTGTGTGTGTGTGTGTGTGTGTGTGTGTGTGTGTGTGTGTGTGTGTTTGTGTGTGTGTGTGTGTGTGTGTGAAGAAAGCTGAAGTATGTGATTAAGAATAATGAGTAAAAAATTGCATAAAGGCTTCTCCCAAATCACATATCAACTCCACGCCTGGCATTATCCCTGAAGCATCTCATCAGTCCTGGACCAAGTCCCTATCGTTCTCTGGCACACACGCACACACACACACACACACACACACACACACGCATACGCATACACACACACACACATACTATGTACGTACACACACAAACACCATGTACACACATGGGTTCACACTTACTCACTTACACACACTTACACACACACACAAACCCACACACTTACAAACACACACACGCACACACACACTTACAAAAACAAACACACACACACCCGCACACACACACACACACACACACACACACACACATACGCATACGCACACACACACACATACTATGTACGTACACACACAAACACCATGTACACACATGGGTTCACACTTACTCACTTACACACACACACAAACCCACACACTTACAAACACACACACGCACACACACACTTACAAAAACAAAAACAAACACACACACACACACACACACACACACACACACACACACAGCCAGTGCAGTCTATTAGCCAGTAACACACGAGCCAACATCCCTTTCCCCATCCTTCTCATCCTCGTTTTCACATCCTCTCGTTTTCTTCCCAATGTCGTCGGCATTCTTTTCTCTCACCTCCAGTTCTTGTTCCTCTCTCTCTCTCTCTCTCTCTCTCCCTCTCCCTCTCTCTCTATCTCTATCTCTCTCTCTCTCTCTCTCTCTCTCTCTCCCTCTCCCTCTCCCTCTCTCTCTCTCTATCTCTCTCTCTCTCTCTCTCTCTCTCTCTCTCCCTCTCCCTCTCTCTCTATCTCTCTCTCTCTGTCTCTGTCTCTGTCTCTGCCTCTGCGCTGCCTTGTGAACACGGACCTGTCAAGTTCCATGTCAATACGATGACCTTCTCGTCCTTCCGATGTTCTGCCACTCCAGCAAACACAGGCCGGGCCTCCCTGTTATCTCCCTCAGCCACTGTTTGGAGAGGCATCTCTATCAGAACAGTGAGAAAACAGCCAATGCATATCAATTAGAAGGACTTTGATTTGTATTTGTTCTTCCCCATCGCCGTCTTGCTACAGTACACAGAAATGACAGCTAGGTCTGCTGTTTGAACTCAAAAATCTAAAAAACACAGGATCTATAGTAGAGGGGGGTTCTAAGCTTCAAATATTAAGCGTATTACATTCCTGGGTCTTTTTTGTTTTGATGGTGTTTAGTTGTTTCGGGGAATGTTTTTCACATTATGAGTTGCAAGTGTCATAAGTGTTTAGGGAAACCGGAATGGATATGTGTTTAGTGTTTTGCAAATCCTCTTTTAATCAGAGATATTTTAGCAGCCATGGTTAAAAGGGTTTGCAGAGTGAACAGTCGATTTAAACGTAATATGTCACTTGTTGCAAGGGAAAATAAGGGGAAACTGGAGAAGGAGAG
>NC_136940.1:6804152-6851652 GCF_949987615.1 Pollachius pollachius
CTATGAATTTAGTCAGAGGATCATCAATCAAAGTTCCTAGTAAAATGGATATGCATTCTCCCATCATACTATCTCTGATGGTTCCCTAATGTCCAAGTGGACAACAAGTTATGATAATTAACTAATATAGAACGAATAAATAAATGTTTAAAGCTTCCTGACCTCAATTAACTAATATACAACTAATAAATACATGATTAAAGCGGCCTGACCTCAATTAACTAACATAAAACGAATAAATACATGTTTAAAGCTGCCTGACCTCAATTAACTAATATTAAACTAATACGTATATGTTTTGAGAGGCCTGACCTCAGTGACTTCACTGAAATTACAATGAAAGATGAGGGCATTTGTCATTGCTCTGCTCTACACAGCGCATAGGTTTGAGTGACAGTCATTACAGCAGCAGCCCTAAATTCTTACCTCAGGTTGCGTGAGTTTGCCACTGTGTCACACTCCTATAAACCTTCAAACTACTACCCCAATTCTGTGAGAAATTACCCCTAAATGACATGTCTAAGTATATCAGCTTATAACTCGGTCCCTAACCATATTCATGACTATGGTGTCATTGGCAATTTCGCACTATGCTATTGTTGTGGCTATTGTAATAAATACACATGCTAACACAAGAGGCAACCCTCTAGGGACGGTGTGAGAATCTAATATCTATGTGATATCTATTTAAATCTTTTTGCTAGATATTAAATAGATATGATTTATTTTGAATCTAGTTTATCTCGTTTGGCCATCCTGGTTCTTAATGTTAGCTGGGTGGAAGGAAACTGAATGGGGTATTCCGCATTCGGCTAGCATTAGGATACAAGATGGCCGCTGGGTGAATAAGGCCAGGATCAGGGATAATCATTGCAATGGTGGATCAGCTTGTGTGATGTGGACAGGCCTCCCGCTGGGAGCTAATGCCTGATTACAACAGTGCACATCCTGATGGGAAGCAGGATGGCCCTGGGGCCCTGTTGCTGTGCACGTGTGTGCACGAACACACACACACACACACGTATACACACCCAGTGGATTGTAAAGTATGGATCACGACCTATTGCTAATGACAAGCGTGGGATCAAAGCAGCCCGTCACTGTCTTCTGATCAAAAAGACTGGTGGAGTTTGCATGTGTGTGTGTGCACTCGTGCGCTCAAATGTGTGTGCACGTGTGAACTCGAGTGCGTGTGCACGTGTATGTGTGTGTGTGTGTGTGTGTGCATGTGTGATGAGGAATGTAACGCATAGATCGAACCCTCCACCCTATGTGTGTGTGTGTGTGTGTGTGTGTGTGCACATGTGATGAGCGAAAAACGACTTTGATAATGTATAGCTGTCCACCGGTCGTTCTTAGCGTCTGTGTGTGCGTGTGTGTGTGTGTGTGTGTTTCAGTGAGAGCAATCTAGAGATACAGTGGGTGACCTAAATAAATGCGATATATAAGCATAAAATAGCTCATTTGCGCAGCTCTTTGCTCGCTAAGTATTTTGTTCAGCATAACGATCATCATCGCTCTTTACATAAATATTTTCAACAATCCATCATTTCGGGGGGGGGGGGTTTGGGAAACAAAACAGAATTTAAAATCGATTAAAAGTAATGGATACTATATAACGCACGCATACAAAGTGTAAATATTAATATACAAAAAGTTTTAGTCAGGAGAAGGGGGGGGGGGGGGATATTCATATTTCACCTACTATTGCCTTTCATGAGAATAAATTGGGTGTAAATCCGTCTCCAAGGTGAGTTATTACCCGGGCGAGAGAGAGTGATTTCATGGCAGCAGATTGGAAAATGGCCCTTTGTAGGAGCTCCATTTACATAGAGAAGTGCTGATGGTTCACCATAACAAATGTGCCAGAGTCGTCAGAGAGATGCTATGCCAGTTGTCTTGCCTGACACTTGATAGTAGCGCACGTGTACAATTATGCATAATGCACTAATGGCGGTTCCTCATAACTGTCAGGGAGACCGGGAGGGAAGAGAGGGGAGGGAATGAGGGAGGGAGGGAGGGAGGGAGGGAGGGGGGGGGGGGAGAGGGACTGTTGGGGGGAGGGGGGGGTAAAGTGTTTCCTTTTGCACACTACCTGATGTTTAGCCCAAAACCGACAGCGTGTTCTTTATTTATTTTCTATTATTATTTTGCTGACAGCGGGAGCCTTGACAACAGAATAGCATTGTATCAGCTAAACATCTGCATCGCACAGCCCGGCGAAGTTATTAGATGTAGGGGGTGGGCTGGGTGGGGGGGAGAAAAGTTTCAAATTGCCAATTCAGGATGGACTGTCAAATGTTTACCGAGTGTTATATACCCAGTCACGGGAAGAAGAAATGTAAATATTATTTAGAAAAGTATGAAACCGAACTTAAGATCCGTAAATGGATCTTTAAGCACAGAGGGATCGTTAAGACCTTATCTTTATTTTAGAAAGGTTAACATTTTATTTATATATTAAATAATATAAATATATATAAAACTTCCGTTTCACAGACTCTTGGCTGGTTTCGGAGGCTTGTGAGAGTCAGGCAGACATCAGCATAACATTTAAGTATTTATGGAGATGTATATTTCATGCTGACTGGCCCATAAGGATTAGAGTCAGACACATTAATGGGAAGAAGCAACCATTACGACAACAAGCTGATGAAAAATTCATTATGTTTTCTTGCTTAACTCTGTTAACTGTGTCACGAGGTAATTAGCCACATCTACTGTCGTCGTTTAAATTACCGTCAATTGTGAGAAATCGCTCTTGAATGTAATTTTAAAGTTAAGGAATTCAAGACCTTTTTTTATTGTAACTGCCTAAGGTAATCCATGCAAATTCATATAATTTACTCTGTTATAATTTATATGGAGTAACACCTATTAAATGCAGGTGTAGATGTATCTCAATAACTTGGTAAATCAATTTGAATTACGTACATTGAATCCCATGAGAATGAAAGTCTTTCAGAAACTACATTTCAGTTAGTTAAGTGTCATTCAACAGTAAAAAAAAAAATCATATTTAAAGACAGACACTTTGGATAATGTATTGAAATTGATTTCGCTATTAGGACATTCAATTAAGTTAAATAAGAAAACCTAATTGAAGTTAATGTTGAGTCCTTATTGATTTGCCTCTAAAATCATAGATCTTCAGTCTTAGATCTTTAGAAAATGTGGTGTGAAAATCCAGAATTGTATTATTTTTCATTTACTGATTTTTATATCCCCTATAATTCATGTGTGAATTTGAACATGCATAAATAGATTTAACCAAATGTATCCTTTTTTAAATATGAAAAGACAGAGTAATATAAATTTTTACTGTACCGACAGTGCTATATTGTTTCTCTTTCTTATGACAAATTTCTTCTGACTTATTGTAAGTCGCTTTGGATAAAAGCATCTACACTATCTATACTACATTTACATTTACCTAAATGTAAATGTATTATAGCTATACAACATGTTTTTTTTATGTTCTGTTATGTTTTAAATAGAAGATATATCATTTGATGTCTAACATTAAATCTTAATTCAAGAAATGTTTTAAAATGATTGGAAATTTGCTAATCTTATTAAAAAAAAAGTAAGAAGTCAAGTAAGTGCTGTATTTAATGCGGTAGCATTTACGTGTGTAAGTTGTTGCTATTGTGTAATATCTTAGGTTGAATGCACTGTATGTTATTTATATGTCAGCGTGACATGCTCTACAATGTTCTCACTCAGCGCAGTTATCGAGAAAAGATTTTATTTATTTATTCTTGGCCTCCCTTTGAGTCGATCTCTTTTGAAATCACACGGCAAACCTCTTGGAGTGCGATGCCTCCCAGTGCTTTTCCACTCCACGCTCCACAGTTCAAATGAATTTGATCTGAAGATGTATTCTTTACAGTTAGTCACTAGGAATGTGTATGGAGTACAGTCATTTGAAGTTTGGCTCAGCTTTTGAAAGAAATAACCGTGGCCAAAACACTACCTGCTGCGAGACTATTCCCTCCGAACGGATTGGATTGGATCAGTGAAGCTCCTCCATTTGGTGCTTTTAATTTAACATTAACTTTACTTTTTTTTTCTCTGTAACTCCGCTGAGACTTAGGGTTAGCATCTTTGTCCCCCGCTTTTACCCACTGACCTCTCAGTGGAAAAAACCCTCTCACTCTCTATTTCTCTCCCTTTCACTCTCTCCAACCCTCTCTCTCATCCTCTTACTAACTCCCTCCCTCTCACTCTCTGCTTCTCCCTCTCCTTTTTTCTCACTCTCATTCTCCCTCCCTCTCTCTCCCTCTCTCTCCCCCTCTCTCTGTCATACCCTCTCTCACTCCCCCCTCTCTCTCCCTCTCCCTCTCTCTCTCTCTCTCCCTCTTGCTCTCCCTTCCTCTCCTTCTCTCCCTCTCTCTCTGGCTATCCCTCTCCTTCACTCTCTCTCTCTCTCTCTCTCTCTCTCGCTCTCTCTCTCCCTCGCTCTCTCTTTCTCTCTCTCTCTCTCTCTGTCTCTCTCTCTCTCTCTCTCTCTCTCTCTCTCCTTCACTCTCTCTCTCTTTCTCTCTCTCTCTCTCTCTCTCTCTCCCGCTCCTTCTCTCCCCCTCCCTCTCTCTCTCTCTCTCTCTCCCTCTCTTCACTCTCACCCTAATATGTTTTGCTGCTCCGGTACCATCAGCTCCATGTCTGCCAGGCATCACGAGTCGTCAGCGCTCCGCCAGTGACATCCCACTGTTCTGACCATTGATTGGCAGGTCACGCAGCGAGCTGCAGCAGGAAATCAATAGCAGAGGACCTCTAGACAGTACAGGGAGTCTTCAAGGAACTGGCCCAGTGGACATTCTGCCAATCACCAAACACAAAATGTAAGGCCAGCGAGCCATGAACAAAAGCTATCTACGGCGGCCGCGAAACAGCGCCATGGGTACGAGATGGACGGATGGACGGCTGGATGGACGTCTGGTGGTGGTGGTGGTGTGGGTGGGTGTGTGGTGGTGATGGAGAGGTCGGGAGTTGGTTGTATAAGTTTGTCCAAGAAGCAAAGCGAAGGACAAGCTTCCAAGTTTTCCAAGTTTTGCATGAGTTATGCTCATTTACATGCTAAAGCTCAAGTGGGCTATTCACAGGGGGCGATGGGGGGTGGGGGCACCGCTGGGATTGGGCATTACCAAATTGTAGTCTCTTTATCTTAACATGCAGTTGCACCAGGTCTGACAGCCTAAGCATGACAGAGCAGGCTCATTAGCATAGCATCAGCCCGTTCCAGCCCAGAGCCGCGGTAGGAGACACATCAGGAATCAGTACCCAGAGTGTACACAGCTGTATTCACCCGCTAGCCTCTTTAAAATATGGCCTGAGGGATCCTGGGGGCTTAGTGGAGTTGTGCTTTGTCCTCTCTTGATGATGCCTTCCACCCGCTTCTCTCAGACACACTTTTGAATGCTGCTGGCATTTCACCAAAACAAACACTCAACTGACAGCGGTGACAATAATTTGAGAGCAGATTCAAGAAATAACACTGAAAGGAAACGGGAAAATGTATAAATTTAGGCCTGACACTCAAGTCGGCTTCCTGTGCGAGGGGAAAAATAATGAAGAAAATGTTGTTGTAGTTCAGGGTTTATTTTCCGTGGCGGACACGAGAAGAGATTCTTTTTTTTTTCACACCAAATTCTTCTTTCTTTTATTCTTTTTTTTTGCAGAGATATCTTCGTAACCACCAAATGGAAGAGCCAAGATTGTGTTTGTTTTTTTATCCACGCTCATCCCTCTTGTCCTTCAAAAGGCGAGCAAGAGCTTTCTCTCGCCGCTGCTGCGATGTGCTAGCCTTGCAGTTTCGCTCCCAGACACCTCGGACTTACAATCGGCGACCTTTGACCCTGGTCATTCATCTCACAGGTTGCTATCTGGCTGATTCAGTGGCAGCAGTACCCAAGGGCATATGTGCCTGCTTCTTTCTCCTGACCCAAAGAACACCTCACATTTACAAAAACTGGACCGGATTAACTGACCTGAAGCATTAAACCCTGGACTTTGTGACTTTGTGCACTGCAGCTATCGTTTTTTATTAAAAATAAAAAGAGCCAAGTCTAACCACTTCATAGCGCTTGGTTATTTTCAAAAATGTACTTAATTTGATTACCTTTCCAGGCCGGATGTGACGATCTCTGGAAATTTTGATTTAGTTGTCGGTTGATGGCTTTTTATTAATTTTGGACACCCACCATTTTAGGTCATGGCGGTGGCAACGAGAAAAAATTAAAGGTTTAAGATTATGTTGAATAAAGTTGACGCTGGCAAATGAAACCGTTAGGTCTGCATAGACCGGGTTTAAATGCCTCTGTCATCACTGCTATATTAGAAGAGAGTTATTTCTGTATGGCCCAGTTAAATCTTTTAGTTTTTGGCTGACATATGCTGACAAGCTCATTCCACTGCGGTACAAGCACAATAATTCCATTCTCATTTTTTTGTTTTTTTCTCTAATGACTTTTTCTAGTTATTGGAGTCTGTGTTTAAAATGAGACGATTCATTGGATAACATCTCTGCAGAAGAGGAATCAATAAATATGCAAAATGAAGGCTTTTTTTTTTCTCTGAAAAATAAAAAAACCCTAAAACATCCAAACGCCGTTTTGTTTGTTTGTGGCGTTGAAGGTCATGTTTCGCTCAGAACAAAAAGACAAATTGACCTTGCTTCAAGGGGCCACATTGAAACATTTGAACTGGTTCCAATGACGTTGCCCTGGGTGTCTACATGGCACCTGCCTTTCCCTGAGAAGAATAAGTGAAACATTTTTTGGGGCGGATTTCCATGGTAACGGGCGGAATTAAAAATGCACCCAAACTTTCCCGGAGAATGGCAGCCGAAAGCACTGACAGCAGGTGATTCCGTGTTCCCCCTCGATGCTTGACAGGAATGTACCGCGCTGCGCCACCAAATGTACCAACCCCCCATCCTTTCACACACACATACCTCTATGTACTAACAATCACAGAGACACATAGACACATCGTCACCCTCTCTCTCTCTCTCTCTCTCTTTCCTCCTCCACAGCTGCCTGTGAACACAACTGTGTTGGAACCTGCATTGAGTGTACATTGCATGGTTGCTGACAATGGTTTCTTGTCGCCACCCTCTGACAATTTTTTTGTATTTTCTTCACACAATCTTCCCATCAGTCACTGTTTCTCATGCAGTATGATTTCTTTTTTGCAGAATCATCGCTTGTCCTTATACGACTTTCCACACGGGACTCACTGCGATATGATAGACAATGAACGCAAGGCTAAATAGCACGTCTGGATTTTGTAATGGCAGTCGTACATTTCTCAATTACAACTTAACAAAAAGAGTGTCTTGGTTAGACCTCTTCCTATTCAATCTTCTCTGACTCTTTGTCCTGGAAGTTAAAGTTCAAGCAACAAACTCCACCACTGACATCAATCGTCGAGGATTTGGGTGATTTTTATGTGCGGAAATGGAGTTGAACTTACAGACCACCCTCTTTATATGTATGAAGCAGTACTCTCTTATATCTGAAAACAGCTGAGCATGACGGTTCTCCTTTAATAATAATCTCTCCCTTTCATTTCAAACTCGTCCAAGAGAAGGATCGTAATATATCCTGTGACACTTTGAATGTGCTGTGATTTTATAAATCATCTTGAGCTATGGCTGAACACGCTGATGACAAAGTAAAAACCCCATATGAAAAGTATTAATTCTTCTTAAATGTTCAGCTTTACTTTCCACATGTAAGGACAGCTTTGTTTAAACTCTGTATATTAAATGATTCTGGATGGGGACCTGTCTACATCCTCACAAATTACTTTCCCCATTGTTTTAAAGTGCAGGAACTGCCAGAAACTGTCCAAGTTTATTAATAATACGCAGAAATTAACTGTGATGGTGATGGTGTGGCACTGCTGGTGGTGGGGGTGTGTTTGTTTGTTTTTTTGTATTAAATGTTGCCAAAGTATCCTTTTCATGTCTTCTAACTAACTTCTTAGTTAGCCTAATTAATTTGATGGAAAAGACTGTCCTTTTTTACTAAAATATTTAGATGGTTTTGAATGCTTGAATGGATTTGTTATATTTTGGAAAAATAAAGATAAGAAAAAAAATCACTGTAATAAAGAACAGTAAGGTAGAAGGCTTTCATTGAAAAGTACATCTTGAATATTTGGGTCTAATCCATTGAAAAAGTAGTCCAAACCAGGATTTTGTAAACATTAAAATCTCAGGTATAAACAGCAAAAATGTTCTGTGTGGAGATACACAATGACTATTGCGTAATGGCATTGGAGCTTGTTAGACACTTTCCCGTATGACAGGATTTATAAGAGTAAATACTCATTTTGTTGAATGATCAAAAAAAAAAGTTAAATCATAAAAGCTTCATATCTCTTTTGAAGCCTGTGGCTAAACCCCAGACAAGGAGGTTGAGGTCAGATAAAAGAAAAAGTTAATTCTCCTCTCTCTCTCTCTCATTCTCTCTCTCTCTCTCTCTCTCTCTCTCTCTCTCTCTCTCTCTCTCTCTGTCGACATCATCAGCTCTCAAACTCCATGTTGACAAGCCAGGGACTCAGAGGCTGACAGGACCATGTTTTGCTCATCTGGCCGAGAGATTTCCCCCTTCCTCAGTCAGGGAGCCTGGGAGCCACATGGCATGGGTCAAGGAGGAGAAGGGGGGGGCGGGAAGGAGGACTAAACTGCTCGTTGTTTCTCTCTGTTACAAAGGGAAGAGAGGAAAATAGAAAAAAAGCCACCGCTGAGAGACAGATGTATACTGTTGAGAAACATACACGTCTGTCAGACACACGCACACACCGGTTCAGGCTTCGGTGCCGTTTTGTTTCTCTCTCTCTCTCTCTCTCTCTCTCTCTGTTATTTGTTGGTTAGGAAAAGTGACGTGGTTTAGAGTTACGGTCCAGGGACAAACACTTCGAGAAACATAGCTTCCATTGAATTCCTGCATCCTGAATTTATATAACCGCGGCTGCATTTGTAACAGCTATTATAAATAAATGCATCATTTACATATTGTTTGTGAGATGATTTCAATCAAGGGCGTGGAGCTGGACAATTTACGAATATCCAGGTTTTGTTATGTGAAACAAGAGAATATATGATCTCAACACTTCTTATGCACAGCTCAATTAACTGGGAACGATAGTGTAAATTTATAATTTCCTTGACATGCCCAATAAATACAGATTTTGCTGTTATTTCTAGAAGTCAGATGCTATTAATGCATTGTACGATCTAACAAAATTGATATTAATCATATGCATTAAGATGCATTTCATGCAGTTGATAACGAATGCGTCAAAGCAGTGTGAAGGCACAAACACCACAAAGCATTGGATTTAACTTCATCTCCGCCGCTGGACTTTACTCTTCACTTTGTTTCGGCTCAAAACAAACCCACACTCTTGCATAATTGAGTTAAGAAAAGGTACAACACTTTGTGCGTTGTTGATGCACAGATAAAGGGCAAGTCGTTTCAAAGTGTTACCAAATAGTTTTATGCAACTTAATTGGACATGTTTATTTATAAGGGCGGGCTGAATAAAAGCATTAATTTTCATAATCGTGGGTGCGCAGTGCCACCGCTCGCTCTCTTGTTGATGTGGAGAGCGCCGAGCTCGCGCTGTGCACCAGTGATTGCAACATATCCTCCTGATTACGGTGTCTGTGATTGTTATTACACAGGGGTGTTTTTTTCCCCCGTCTTTTTCGTGATTGGGCTTGGGTCGGTTACAGGGGTGCACAACAACAGGCTTAAGCCGAAAAATATGCAAAGGGCTTGGGCTGTGGCGGGAAGCCCCCTCTTCCCCGCTTTATAATATACGTATTAGCAGGGGTTGTATATCGGACGCAGCTCCGGGCCTGTCTGAGGACGGCGATGGAAAACACATTAGACTCAAGGAAGCCTGCGTACCCCTGCTCCCTGCCTGAAGACACATCCTTTCAGAGAAATTGTGGCGGGTGTTTGTGTCTTTGTTTGTGCGAGGACCAGAGAAGGCCACTTTTGTTTCTTGGTTCCCCGTCTCAGAACCATGCCAGTCTTTGAACAACTGTGACATCTGTAGACTGAAAACATATGTGGTTTAACACTCTTTGATTATATGGTTTGGGTTTGTGTAGAATCCTTTTTCCTCATATTTGCTTTGGAGGAGTATGCCTTCAATTTCACAAAAACAACTAATTCTAAGCGGCCCAAAAAATAAAGCTTCTCTGTGTTTTGCTTTCATTTCCCTTTACTGCTCTACACTGTCTAAGCTGCGCTAGCATGCTCCTCCGTCACCTTTTCCTTCTTTCATCCCTCTGTATCTTAAGCAGTTAAAAGCAATCCAACCGGCTGGTTAAATCATGCTTGTCTGCCTCTGGTATTGTTTAACCTCCACTGGCAGGTCCCGGTGGATTACACACACACATATATACATGAAGCTAAACGGATATCTGTTGTGTGTTGTGTGAATGTCTGCATATGTGTGTTTGTCATTGTGTGTGTGTGTGTGTGTGTGTGTGTGTATGTGGAATTTTGTGTGTGCCTATGTGTGTGAGTGTGTGTATGTGTGTGTGTGTGTAGCGTACATGTGTGTGAGTGTGTGTGTCTGTATGTGAGTGTGTGTGTGCGTGTGTGTGCATACAGAATTGTGTGTGTGTGTGTGTGTGTCCATGCAAGTGTGTGATTGTGTATGTGTGTGTGAATGTGTGTGTGAATTCAAAAGTGCATCAGTGTGCGCACATGCATGTTCGTATGTGTGTGTGTGTGCTTTCAACAGAACTGACCTGCACAATCGTACTGAGAAGGGTTACTCATTGGATTACTGGCTTCTAATCCACCCCCGTTTCAAATTCATGAAGGAATGTCCGTTTACTAAGCATTAAATCTGAGAGCAATTAAATCCATTAGCTCAGCCAAATGCATGTGTACTGCACCCCCACACTCTGTATACAGAACTTTGAACAGCGATTTGTTTGGTAACAAATGGGTTGGGCGATATGGGTGGGGCTGGTGATAGTACATCTCCTTGTAAGCAACCACTATTAGTACAGCTGGATATTGCAAATTAGCTCATAAAGGAGCAGGTGGAAACAATTGGGAAGACCGTTGGAAGGTTAATTACCGCAGTTACACGCAACATTATTATTACTTTGGAGAAATTGTTATCCCGTTGACCGATTGCCATGAAGCACACATTCGGAGCAATGCCGTTACCACAGCACAGCACGCTAGCAAGGAAAAAGTGGGTTCATGCTATTTCTTGAAGCTAATCAATTTTCGGGAGAGAAGTGTCAACAGCGGCATCTCGGGTCACGCCTGGGTCCGCTTTCAGCATGTTTTTTCATCTTCTTACATCTGCTCTAATCGCTCCAGCGTTTAGAACAGAAATGATGCTGGTGGAAGACTATTACATAGCCAGGAACCATGTTTAAATGGTCTGGAAGTATGAAACGAGCAAATGTGATGAATTAGGTTCAAGTCTCTTTGCAGGCCAATGATAATAACCTGCCAGTTAGCATTATAATGTGTTGTCTGGCATGGCGGTGTGTCCAGTTTTAGCTTTCTTTCACAAAATAATTCCTTTATTTAAAGCTGTAGCCTACTAAGCCTAAAAAAATTAAATGAAAGGGGGACTGAGGCTTCAGACCACAGGAGCGTTGAACACGCTAATTACTTCATGCTAGCTTAACAACAACCGATCCTAATTATCGTCCGAATTTCTCGTTCTGAGACCGCCTTAACTCAGAGGTTATTAAGCTGAAGTGGTTCCTGTGATTTAACATCCATTTTATCCAGTTAACTGGAAGGCAACGTTTTAACTGAATTTGATGAGATCACTACTCAAAGTAGTGTGACTAAGGGCATAGGCCTTTGAAAAAAATTGTTTTACAAATCAGATCGAAGGATTGAACTTAATTTAAATAGATGTTAAATTATTAAGTGTGTGTGTGTGTGTGCGTGTGTGTGTGTGTGTGTGTGTGTGAGCACACATGGGATTATGTAATATATAAGGCCTATTGTCAAGATTGAGATTTATCATTTTGTCCTTTTTTTTAATAACTTAGAAACAAATACACGTAATATATGTCTCTAACTTGATACGCATACACCCTACAAAAGACTCCGCCATGGAATAGCAAATAGATGAAGTGCTTTTGCTAGGCAGCCATCTTCATGTGCGCGGAACACATCCAAGTGGCGGACATTTTAGAGGCTTTCAGGTTTGGGCTCATCCATCATCGCTCAGCGCTTGACTTTAACTTTTTCGTCAATGCCTCTGTCTCCGGTTTGTCTGCCGACGGAGGGATTGAGAGGTATTTTTTTATTTGTGCACTTCTAACTCTGCCCAGACGAGCGTAATGGAGATGGTTGAGCACAAGCAATTAATGCAACCACAACGCCAAAAGTGGTGATTTGTCATACAGCAGTGATACATAATCATTATATGGAATGTAACACAGCTAAACTACCCAGACTAGATTGATGTTGTGAACATCTCTCTCTCTCATCAGTCTGTTTGTCTGTCTGTCTGTCTGTCTGTCTGTTTGTTCGTCTGGCCGTCCATCCGTCCATCCATCCGTTGTCTGATCTTCCGTTGTCCACTGTTATTAGTGAGTTGACAATAGGACTCTACGGGAGATGGAAAGCATCTCTCGAAGCCTTGTTTGTGGTCCTTCACCGTTGCTTCATAAAAAACAAAATAAAACCCAGTGCGGCTAATTTAATGTACCTTTAAAAAATGTTGTTTCCCCGAGGAGCTACCACCTGTCCTTCCTTGGCCTTAAAAAATAAAATAAAGGCATTTCCAGCGCACTGAAGGCTGAACGCTGACAGCCATGAGATTAGTATGAATGTATTAGACCCTTGGGTGCCATAGCCGGTAATAAGTTACCCATTAATCGTATCCGTCGGGGGAAATTTGTTTAGGCCTTAATTACATATCATTAAAATTGGTCTTGATTCTCTGAGATTTAAGCTCAGAAAGGCACCACATTTCTGCTGTCTTCCCTCCCCCTTGGCCATTCTCTAAATTTATGTTCAATTTGCCTCCTCTCTTACTTGCGTGACTTCTCATAGTCTAGTGAATTGATTGCAGCTAAGGAGGGGCACTATTAGTGAAGAGGAGGAAAAGTGAGGTTTAATATCCGTTTCAGTGTACGTTGTGATAGCCTTGCTTCTACACAGGTGGCGGCTCTAATAGAATTTCCTAGATTTTCTCAGAAACACTTAATTGAACACGTCTGAGAAAACGAGATGTCTTTCTCATTTTATAGATTCTTTAGTCAAGTGAATTTTTATCTGACACAAAGCGGGCGATCATTAAATTGTTGTAAATACATTTGAATGCAGTGATTTTTTTCATAACTTACTGTATTTCAGAATAATAACTAAATCCCAAACATCTCCAAGACTATGAAGAGGTACTCTGATATTATTGGCAAAATAATTGCAAATAATGCCTTTAGAATTGTCTCTGATGGGAATCACATAATTTGACTTTGGTGTGAAGTCTAACATTGTGCAATACCTTGAAACTACAAAACCCAGGATTACCAATTTACACAGCACGAGGTATTAAAGTCATACAGTAATGCAGTAAATTAGTGCAGTTATTGTGAAAGTGTGGCAAAGTGGGAATAACGTTCCAACCACAAGCTTGATTGGTAGAACACGGCATTAACGTGCATGGAAGACCGATAAAAGCATTAGACAAATTTACATTAAAATAAAATAATAAACTCAATAAAGTACCGTTTGGGTCTCCTACATACTCACATTACTTCTGCAAACGTCTGTTTTCTCACTCCATCTTTAACTCGGTAAAGGTCAGAAAAGTACTATGTTTATTAACTAAAAAACGAAAAGGATATTCAGCTCCAGGCCCTTTAGCAATGACATTTGGCTTCCGTGCAACAAACACAACGGTTCCCAACCTATCCAGTTAGGGTTGTGTGTGTGTGTGTAAGCAGAGCTCTCATAGCAGGCCTTGTACGTCCCAAAACAAGCGGTTATGCACCACGCTGTCAGAGGTAACCTTTTCCCAGCTCCATCCAGTTCACCAGACCACCTGCAGAGCATCGCATGTTTTTTTGGCATTTAGTTGTGCTTTATCAATGATTAAAAGCTCTGGCCTTCCTTTTTACTTAGCATTCTTTTTTTTTTTTTGATTTTCAAACTCCGGATGCAAGGAACAATATTTTAAAGCTGAAAGTAAAAAAAAAAACCTGAAGAACTTGAGTTTGATCTAGGACTACTGCTTGCGGTTGGATGTTTGTATTGGCCCACACGGTTTTTTAGATGGCTCCCGTAGTTAGCGACCTGGGAACGGAAAGTGTTCATTGGGCCAATCTGATTCGATATGCTGTTGACTTATCAGACCGTGGGGAGCGTTTTGGACTTGTAAAACAAGAGGTGAAGCCAAGCGCATTAGGCTCTGTAATCGGCCGTGGTGAGCTTGATAACAGTCTTCCTGGTTCCCTTTTGACTTTCAATGCAGTTGAAGGCTATTACTGGGCCCTAACGTTTATTTCTGTCTTTCCTCTTGTTCTGAATGCTTGTGTCCACTCTCAAAAAAGATTGGCAATTCTTTTTCCTTTTTGTTTTTTTACATAACATGCATTTTCCCTTTTTGTGGGAGAGATTATTTGGTTGTTTTCGTGGAAAAAGTCTAGAACAAGAGGCTTTGTGTATCCCCGGCAGCAGCATTTATGTTATCTTCTCTGATTTCCAGTCGTTCAGAATAAACACACGGCAAATTACAAGCGGCCATTGGAGCAAAGCGCATGGAAAGCTGTATAAACTGCAGATATTTTAGGGTTCAATAGTCAAACTAAGTTACGAATCACATGGCCTGGTTCCCTCGATGTATAAAAGCTTATTTCTTTCTTTCACAAACTACTTTTTCCAAATAGGTTGTATTGACTGCAAATCCCTGATGACTTTACTAAGGGAGTTGGGGTTGTATATGCAAGCAGCTCAAGGGGCTGGACACTTAACTGTAGCCTTTTGTGAGTTGTATAAGGTTCATTAAAATAACATAAAGGCCTAACATTTGTGGAGAGAAACAACACCAAAAAAGGAAAATAAGGTAATTTGTCAAGTTGCCATCTCACATTAATTTCCATATCCCCGAGCATTTCCCCACAGACATTTTCTCTTCAGTAAGCAAACCGTGGGTCATGAATATGTTTAGCTGTACCGGAGCACAAGAACAGAGACAGTACACAAGGACTTCATTAGACATGTCCTTCCTGCTAACTTTATCCACCCGTTCCATTTATTCCCCTTGTTTCGTCTTGCCTCAAATCTTTGGTTGCACTCACCGCTTTAATTGAAAAAGTTTACCAATAAGGATTCATGCGTCATATGTTTCTAAGTAGGGACCTTTAGTCTCTAGATGAAGACGAATCTCTTTCTACAGTACATATATTATCCCCTTTCCTCGTTGCTGTTGATACAATGCAGCCGTCTGGATCTTTGACTTTATACTCTGTAATGGTTACCTCGTTTAGTGGATGAAATATTGTCCTTGGGGATACGACCGCTCCAGAACTTTATGGCTCATGCATCTTTTTGTTTTCTCAGTGAGTGAGAGAGTGAATGAATGAGTGAGCGACTTCGAGTGAATGTGTGTTCACCCGTGCAACTGTATACACAACTCGTAGGTGCATGCACCTGTGAGCACTATGTTTATTTGTGTTGTTGCCGGGTAGGACATGGTGGGTTTGTGTGTGTGTGTGTGTGTGTGTGTGTGTGTGTGTGTGTGTGTGTGTGTGTGTGTGTGTGTGTGTGTGTGTGTGTGTGTGTGTGTGTGTGTGAATGCAATAGTGTCTGCATAATTGTGGATATGTGTGTTGTTAGATGAGCAAATAAGTTTATATTTGTGTACCTGAGCTTTGGTATGTGTGTGTTTGCGGGGGGGAGGTGAGCAAGCAAAGGTGTGTGCAATGTGCTTTTGTTTTTTCCATTGTGTATGTGTGTGTGTTTACAAGCGTCTGTGTGTGTGTGTGTGTGGGTGTGTGTGTGTGTCTACGGGTTTATCCATACCACCGTTCTTCCCATCCCAGACGGGGGGGGCCATGCAGTGACAACTTATGTTAAAGCTTTTACATCCTCCACCAAGTTGTTGTTGTGAAGGCTCCGCCAGCACTGAAGTGACAAGCATCTCCACCAGCTGAATATAAATGGTGTCTCGTAGCAGATGGTCGTCTATGGCACCTCAAACATAAAGTGTCTAACGCGCTCGCCTTTGGAGGTTGCAAGTTCAGTATGCCTCGCTCGCCCCTGACGCTTCCGTCCCCGCCCGCTCTCTCTCTCATCGTAACCCGGCTTGTGTTTCTCTTTTCCTCCTCTTCCTCCTCCTCCTCCTCCTCCTCCTCTTCTTCTAGAGTGTCTCAAACGTTGACGCAGAGTTATTATTATTTTTCTCCTTCCCGCGACTCATCTCTCGGCCGCATCACGGTCTTCAGCCGCTTGACAAGAGCGCGGCTCTCAGCGGGGGACTCTCCGCCGTGCTCGGCTGCGGCTCGACCCTCCTGATACCGGCGCCGCGCCGCTCCTTTGATGATAATGAGCAGAAGTACGGAGAGGGGCGGAGGCTGTTAAGAAGCCGGCTTGACTCGTAATGTCTCTTCCCCCCGGTGGTATGACTTTCAAACCTGATTACATTACACTGAAAGGCGTTTCGCCACAAGTTTGCATGTAAACAGTTATAGGGCCCATCTGCCTTTTATCAAGCGTCAAAGTTGCAGCGCATTTACATGATGCACGCGTCTGTAGTACATTACTCCCGAGCACAATGCCACACAAAGCAAAAATATACAGGAATCCATTATGCACAGTTCGTTGACTTCAACCAAGCCTGCGCGTCTGTGCCAAATGTTCCCAAGGTGTTGTCTATATCTGTTGCAGACTTGGACCCGTGTTGGAAAATGAATATACCTGCATCACGCGTAACACTACACCACAGGCAGTACTTTGCGGTATAGGAGCAAGGAAACGTTGTAAAACATCCAACGCAGAGACATTAATGAAAGCCGAGTAATTCTAAAACCCAGCCTCATTATACTTCTTGAATATAAAGCGTGCATTAAACATGACATTCCTTTCTTCCCCTAATGGGGTTCAAGTAAATGATCGTGTCCACTTCAGGACTGAGAAAGTAGTTTTACCTCCAGTCGCGCTCTCTACCCCCTCTTCTCCCCCCGTAATGTCCCTCCATATATCTTCTCTTTCCCACATGTTCCTCTCTGTGTTTGAACTCTCCACTGGGCTGCTCCGTTCACAGTGGGAGGCTGGGAAGCCAGAGAGTCCTATATTTGTGCGGGGGGGAGTGCTGCTGTCCAAGAGCATACAGGCACGGGGATTGTCTGGAACAATAGGAAGTATGTGTTACACTGCAAGTGTGCCGCCAGCCAAGGCCCTTGGCTTTCCATCAGAGCTCTGCATTCTCCCCTCCTATACGTTCTACATGGTGATTCTCTGCCCCCCCCCCCCCCCCCCCCGATCCTGTGAGGCGAAAAGCTGCAGCCAATGTGCAGTAAAGCTGTGTTTAGCAAGTGATAACTTACTAGAAGCCCTGGGTTTTTGTAAAAAGTTTTTGCCTGTGTGTCCTGGAGAAACATAAAGCCTATGCTGTGTACTGCAACTATTTAAAGGGGCAGTGAACCTGAAAATGCTGTTTCCTAGGCACTTTGACGTCTCAACCGAGGCACACTGATGGCGAGGTGTGAAACTTTTTCATGTGTGCAGAAACAGGGGGATTACTGGCACTTCACTACTTCACTACACAACCACCAGTCTTCACTTTACGCGTTGGTTGGGTGAATTGTAATCAAACGATAAAATCAAAACCATGTCAACCCCACAAATAATTAAGAATGGTGAGGGGGTTATGAGCTGAAAGGCACTGGGTTCGATCCCCGATGTCCACAGTCCAACTGTCGGCCCCCCCCGTCTTCCCCACTAAAAAGTAAAAACGGACAAACAACCAAAAAGTCGTCGTCCATACCTACACCATAGACAAATTGAATATATGCTGGATCAGGTGACACGCTGTCTCTGAGAAGGCGTCTCAGAGCTGCAGTGGTGCCTGCATGTCCTGGACAGGGGTTGCGTTATTAACACTTGTCTGCTGTTGGCGGGGCCGCTGGTAGAGACACCCTGTCTCAACAGAGAGAGACGGCTTTGAATGGGTGCCAGATGGCCTCTAGTCCTCCTAGTGTGTGCTAGGAAGCTGGGATCGCCACACAGCTCCACGGGACCACGCTCGGGAGTGGGGATCAGCAGCCAGAGAATAACGCCAGTCAAAAGATCACGATCCATCCACCCACTATACTACCACTATACATATATATCTATATATATATATATAGATATATATATATATATATATATATAGAGAGAGAGATGGAGAGAGAGAGAGTAAACCGTGTCGGTATTGTGTCCCGAGACTTGGACATCCTGTCTATTTAATGCCAAAGTAACAGGAAAGCCCTGAGGCATTTCCTTTTTATTGTGCATTGCTGACTGCTAGTGTGGGTGGGGTGGGGGTGTGTGGAAGGGGGGGGTGATGCACTGCAGTTTAAGTTGAACGTATTTATAGCAGAGCTGCCCTTAAGACCGCAGGACCACCTTCGCAAAACACTAATAATTTATGTTTAGCCACTTCACGAGGGCCTTACACCTGCTGGATTCTTTGACCCTGGCGGGTCCGTTGGTGTGAGGGTACCGCGAGGTATTTTCAAACCTGCTTCAGTTTGACTTTTCATTTTCTGTTTTCGGGGGTTTTGGATGGGAATGTTTGTTTCGGTGATTGAGTTACTGAAATATTTGTAGAAAAATCTGGATTCTCCTCCAATGAAATGCTGCAACCTTCCTATTGTGCAATTAGGAGAGCCTTTGATGTCTCCTGCCCATAGGCCTCTGTGCCGGTCTATCAATTAGTTATAATGTTTTCAGAGGCAATTTACGGGAAAAATAGACGAGAGAAGGGAGGGGAGGTGGAGGGGGGTTAAAGAGAATAGCAGTAAATTCTCATCATACTATTTTCTGCTGGTTCATCTGGCTTTAAATTTTCCCTCCTGTTCCTGTGTCTCTTGTGTGGGATTATGTTTCCTCAGTCTCGCTGAGGCAGATATTCCAACATGGCTCTGCTGTAGTCAGGCCAGTCTCTCTCTCTCTCTCTCTCTCTCTCTCTCTCTCGCTCTCTCTCTCTCTGCCTCCCTCCCTCTCTCCAACGGGTCCGTCTCCAAAGTAAAGTGTGGGGCCCTAATGACTGAAATCATACAGACGGGGCTTCCTTGTTAAAAATGCTTAAGCAGTCAAATGAAGACCTCCGCCCGGACACATAACACACGACACGAGGGGTTCATGGTCACTTTGAGTCGTCAATGCCAAAGCAAAAAATAACTAAAAAATGGAAGAAACCACAAGTGATACCCGCTGCCCAGCCCCGACCGGTAATGAGGACGTTATTTTGTTTCGCTAGTTTTTGCCCTTCTTTTTTGCGGTCCTTTGTCACTGATAATGACTGAATGCCCTCGTGACTATGACCATAGCGACCAACTGCCGACTTACTGACATTTTTGTATGGGTTCTCAATCATGTATTGTCTAACAGTCCATCGGTTTTGCTCAGGTTTTGACATGCTGTTTGCACGGGAACATTGCCTAAACTATGTTCCTCCATTTTGCTCTGCCAGTTAATGATGTGGTCGTGGAGGGAATAAGTTTGGACAGCACACCCGAACACACAAAAACACTCACACACACATACTTGTTTCTGTGACATGACGGGACACATGACCAACCACCTACATATGGGGACGTGCCTTTCTGAAGGTCGTAGAGACAAGTTAAAAACAGTTTCCTTTTTAAAAAAAAATCCTTATAATAGCCATTTGTTTATATTTTACCTAAGTCCTTTTTTTCAATTAAATGAAATTTACCTACATATGGGGACATTGTCAGATTTATATGACTTTTTGGGACTAGCATACACACACACAATTTTTCTCATCCAAACTAACAAATCAGGACAAAAATTAAATCTGGGTACTATGGGTACAACTTAATCAAACCATGTCGCAAACAAGTTAATCCCAATGAATGTTTTATTCAAGGTTTCATTTCACTCGTTTTCACTTGTATACATATACATAGACATGTATAAAAAGTCACAGTTGTCTGTGAATTAACAAAACTAATTTAGAACATGTTGCGTTGAGCAAAAGCAGAAGGGCAAGAACAGCCCTGCTCTGCTCGGACCTATTGGCTCATTTTTCTTTTCAGGGCAACAATACGGTTGTTGACGTAATACTTTATGCCGGACCAATTCCGATGTTTCAGTGCGACGGGTTCACTCAACAGACAAGACATGCAATGCCTCTTTCCAGGAACTTTACATCCCCTTATGTAGTCCATTAAATGTCTTTCAATTGCTTGGACTTCAGCAGTCTCCCACTTCCTCCTCAAGTTTACATTTGCACCTGGTAAGGAACATACAACAAAGAATGTTTTCACTCGAATTGTATATGCCAATAGACGCCTCAATTGATCGTTATCATTCAAAGCCATAATATACAATTGACCTCTTTAAATTTCTGAATCAACTGTCACTGTTACTCTGAATGTATTTCATTACTTGGTTTTGTGTGGCTCATGGTGGTTTGTAGGGTGGAATCAGGACTTTCTTCAAGTCTTTTCTGGGACCCTGTGAATAGATAAGGAAGTAGATTTCCTTAAGTTTCAAGCTTTAACTGAAGATGTGCATTAGTGAATGTTAAACATACAATTGTTTAAGTTTGCATTTATATTCATGTTAGAAACACATACAATAACAATACAGAATACATTACAAATAAAATATAAATAAATAAAATATCACTGAAGAGTAGAATTTGTGTTGGTACATCTAAACTCTGTAGCAGTGAGGAGAACTCCTATGTAGCAACTTAATCTGATACTTTAAGTCAGTCACTATCATGGAGTAGTAGCAATATTAGTGTAGGATAGTAGAAGTATTATAGTAGTAGTAATAGTAGCAATAGTAGTAGTCAGACCATTGTGAATAACAAGGACCAGGAATTTACACAGTTGATCATTGTGGACCAAGTGATTGAATTGTATCATCTTTTCATCAACATTATTCAATAGCAGGTTGCTCCTCTTTATAAAATCTTGTATTCCTTCACAAAATCCAGATCACTTCCACCATGTGATCCCACACACACTGATGAAGCCTGTATGAAATCCCAGCCTCAAACACAAGCTAGAGGCATCAAAATGAAGATGGCATTCAAACCACAGAACCACCATTCTCAAATCAGTCCTTACCTGTACTTCCATGATGTTTGGTGTGCTAACAACTTCACAAGAAGATGTCAGATGCTCCTCTCCAACCTTGCGGTTGGCTGGAAGAAGAGGGGAGCTTGCAATCTATTTAGAAAAAGATGAATCCAATTAAGGGAGTACACACCAACTATTCAAACAGCAAATACTCAGTTCAATAATAAATACACTTTTATACTTGAAGTCAGACCAACGTGAATAACTAGGACTCCATGCCATAGACATTTCATGGCAAAACTATTTCAGGACATAAACTTGCATACTTCACACAATCCTTGAGGGAACAAAATTTGGACATCAGAGTCAAATTTGGCAGCGGTAGCCGTAGTAGTAGGAACATTAAATGTAGTAGTAGAAGTAGTAGGAACAGTAGAAGTAGTAATAGTATAGTATTACCATACTAGTTGTATTAGTGGTTGTAGAAGTAGGAACAGTAGTAGTAGTAATAGCATAGTAGTAAAAGTACTACACTACTAGTTATTCGCAATAGTAGTAGTCAGAACCACGTGAATAACTAGGACTCTATGCCATAAACATTTAATGCCCAAATGATTTCAAAGCATAAACTTGCATATCTCACACTCACACAATCCTCGATTGAACAATATTGGGACACGGAAGTGGAGTAGTAGCAATATTAGTGTAGGATAGTAGAAGTATTATAGTAGTAGTAATAGTAGCAATAGTAGTAGTCAGACCATTGTGAATAACAAGGACTCCATGCCATAGACATTTCATTGCAAAACAATTTCAGGACATAAACATACATATCTCACACACTCACACTATCCTCGGTTAAACAATGTTAGGACATCAGGGTAAAATTTTCATTCTGACAGAAGTCACACACTCTGGACAAAGTCAGTACATTTTTTACTTGTGACCATTTTTCACTAAGGAATGTTTATGTCAGTGTTTGAGGCAACCACAGTAGCCATATTTGGGGGTCCTTTCCAGCTCCCCATGGTAGTATCAAACGGCCACAATGTTGGACAGAATGTGTATAGGATCTAAGAATAACATGGGGGGAGTAGTGAAATAATGTGTGTACTCCTATATAGTCCTAGTTATTAGGAGATCATACCTGTGCATTTGCTGGAGGTTCACCGATCAGGGATCCATGGGTCTCGACAGACGTGCTGGATGCAGGTTGAGGCAAAGGGCTTGGCAGCTTTTCATAAGGAAAAAATCGGATTATTGAGTGCAATAGACACCAGCTTTACACAGTTGATCATTGTGGACCAAGTGATTGAATTGTATCATCTTTTCATCAACATTATTCAATAGCAGGTTGCTCCTCTTTATAAAATCTTGTATTCCTTCACAAAATCCAGATCACTTCCACCATGTGATCCCACACACACTGATGAAGCCTGTATGAAATCCCAGCCTCAAACACAAGCTAGAGGCATCAAAATGAAGATGGCATTCAAACCACAGAACCACCATTCTCAAATCAGTCCTTACCTGTACTTCCATGATGTTTGGTGTGCTAACAACTTCACAAGAAGATGTCAGATGCTCCTCTCCAACCTTGCGGTTGGCTGGAAGAAGAGGGGAGCTTGCAATCTATTTAGAAAAAGATGAATCCAATTAAGGGAGTACACACCAACTATTCAAACAGCAAATACTCAGTTCAATAATAAATACACTTTTATACTTGAAGTCAGACCAACGTGAATAACTAGGACTCCATGCCATAGACATTTCATGGCAAAACTATTTCAGGACATAAACTTGCATACTTCACACAATCCTTGAGGGAACAAAATTTGGACATCAGAGTCAAATTTGGCAGCGGTAGCCGTAGTAGTAGGAACATTAAATGTAGTAGTAGAAGTAGTAGGAACAGTAGAAGTAGTAATAGTATAGTATTACCATACTAGTTGTATTAGTGGTTGTAGAAGTAGGAACAGTAGTAGTAGTAATAGCATAGTAGTAAAAGTACTACACTACTAGTTATTCGCAATAGTAGTAGTCAGAACCACGTGAATAACTAGGACTCTATGCCATAAACATTTAATGCCCAAATGATTTCAAAGCATAAACTTGCATATCTCACACAATCCTCGATTGAACAATATTGGGACACGGAAGTGGAGTAGTAGCAATATTAGTGTAGGATAGTAGAAGTATTATAGTAGTAGTAATAGTAGCAATAGTAGTAGTCAGACCATTGTGAATAACAAGGACTCCATGCCATAGACATTTCATTGCAAAACAATTTCAGGACATAAACATACATATCTCACACACTCACACTATCCTCGGTTAAACAATGTTAGGACATCAGGGTAAAATTTTCATTCTGACAGAAGTCACACACTCTGGACAAAGTCAGTACATATTTTACTTGTGACCATTTTTCACTAAGGAATGTTTATGTCAGTGTTTGAGGCAACCACAGTAGCCATATTTGGGGGTCCTTTCCAGCTCCCCATGGTAGTATCAAACGGCCACAATGTTGGACAGAATGTGTATAGGATCTAAGAATAACATGGGGGGAGTAGTGAAATAATGTGTGTACTCCTATATAGTCCTAGTTATTAGGAGATCATACCTGTGCATTTGCTGGAGGTTCACCGATCAGGGATCCATGGGTCTCGACAGACGTGCTGGATGCAGGTTGAGGCAAAGGGCTTGGCAGCTTTTCATAAGGAAAAAATCGGATTATTGAGTGCAATAGACACCAGCTTTACACAGTTGATCATTGTGGACCAAGTGATTGAATTGTATCATCTTTTCATCAACATTATTCAATAGCAGGTTGCTCCTCTTTATAAAATCTTGTATTCCTTCACAAAATCCAGATCACTTCCACCATGTGATCCCACACACACTGATGAAGCCTGTATGAAATCCCAGCCTCAAACACAAGCTAGAGGCATCAAAATGAAGATGGCATTCAAACCATAGAACCACCATTCTCAAATCAGTCCTTACCTGTACTTCCATGATGTTTGGTGTGCTAACAACTTCACAAGAAGATGTCAGATGCTCCTCTCCAACCTTGCGGTTGGCTGGAAGAAGAGGGGAGCTTGCAATCTATTTAGAAAAAGATGAATCCAATTAAGGGAGTACACACCAACTATTCAAACAGCAAATACTCAGTTCAATAATAAATACACTTTTATACTTGAAGTCAGACCAACGTGAATAACTAGGACTCCATGCCATAGACATTTCATGGCAAAACTATTTCAGGACATAAACTTGCATACTTCACACAATCCTTGAGGGAACAAAATTTGGACATCAGAGTCAAATTTGGCAGCGGTAGCCGTATTAGTAGGAACATTAAATGTAGTAGTAGAAGTAGTAGGAACAGTAGAAGTAGTAATAGTATAGTATTACCATACTAGTTGTATTAGTGGTTGTAGAAGTAGGAACAGTAGTAGTAGTAATAGCATAGTAGTAAAAGTACTACACTACTAGTTATTCGCAATAGTAGTAGTCAGAACCACGTGAATAACTAGGACTCTATGCCATAAACATTTAATGCCCAAATGATTTCAAAGCATAAACTTGCATATCTCACACTCACACAATCCTCGATTGAACAATATTGGGACACGGAAGTGGAGTAGTAGCAATATTAGTGTAGGATAGTAGAAGTATTATAGTAGTAGTAATAGTAGCAATAGTAGTAGTCAGACCATTGTGAATAACAAGGACTCCATGCCATAGACATTTCATTGCAAAACAATTTCAGGACATAAACATACATATCTCACACACTCACACTATCTTCGGTTAAACAATGTTAGGACATCAGGGTAAAATTTTCATTCTGACAGAAGTCACACACTCTGGACAAAGTCAGTACATATTTTACTTGTGACCATTTTTCACTAAGGAATGTTTATGTCAGTGTTTGAGGCAACCACAGGAGCCATATTTGGAGGTCCTTTCCAGCTCCCCATGGTAGTATCAAACGGCCACAATGTTGGACAGAATGTGTATAGGATCTAAGAATAACATGGGGGGAGTAGTGAAATAATGTGTGTACTCCTATATAGTCCTAGTTATTAGGAGATCATACCTGTGCATTTGCTGGAGGTTCACCGATCAGGGATCCATGGGTCTCGACAGACGTGCTGGATGCAGGTTGAGGCAAAGGGCTTGGCAGCTTTTCATAAGGAAAAAAATCGGATTATTGAGTGCAATAGACACCAGCTTTACACAGTTGATCATTGTGGACCAAGTGATTGAATTGTATCATCTTTTCATCAACATTATTCAATAGCAGGTTGCTCCTCTTTATAAAATCTTGTATTCCTTCACAAAATCCAGATCACTTCCACCATGTGATCCCACACACACTGATGAAGCCTGTATGAAATCCCAGCCTCAAACACAAGCTAGAGGCATCAAAATGAAGATGGCATTCAAACCACAGAACCACCATTCTCAAATCAGTCCTTACCTGTACTTCCATGATGTTTGGTGTGCTAACAACTTCACAAGAAGATGTCAGATGCTCCTCTCCAACCTTGCGGTTGGCTGGAAGAAGAGGGGAGCTTGCAATCTATTTAGAAAAAGATGAATCCAATTAAGGGAGTACACACCAACTATTCAAACAGCAAATACTCAGTTCAATAATAAATACACTTTTATACTTGAAGTCAGACCAACGTGAATAACTAGGACTCCATGCCATAGACATTTCATGGCAAAACTATTTCAGGACATAAACTTGCATACTTCACACAATCCTTGAGGGAACAAAATTTGGACATCAGAGTCAAATTTGGCAGCGGTAGCCGTAGTAGTAGGAACATTAAATGTAGTAGTAGAAGTAGTAGGAACAGTAGAAGTAGTAATAGTATAGTATTACCATACTAGTTGTATTAGTGGTTGTAGAAGTAGGAACAGTAGTAGTAGTAATAGCATAGTAGTAAAAGTACTACACTACTAGTTATTCGCAATAGTAGTAGTCAGAACCACGTGAATAACTAGGACTCTATGCCATAAACATTTAATGCCCAAATGATTTCAAAGCATAAACTTGCATATCTCACACAATCCTCGATTGAACAATATTGGGACACGGAAGTGGAGTAGTAGCAATATTAGTGTAGGATAGTAGAAGTATTATAGTAGTAGTAATAGTAGCAATAGTAGTAGTCAGACCATTGTGAATAACAAGGACTCCATGCCATAGACATTTCATTGCAAAACAATTTCAGGACATAAACATACATATCTCACACACTCACACTATCCTCGGTTAAACAATGTTAGGACATCAGGGTAAAATTTTCATTCTGACAGAAGTCACACACTCTGGACAAAGTCAGTACATTTTTTACTTGTGACCATTTTTCACTAAGGAATGTTTATGTCAGTGTTTGAGGCAACCACAGGAGCCATATTTGGAGGTCCTTTCCAGCTCCCCATGGTAGTATCAAACGGCCACAATGTTGGACAGAATGTGTATAGGATCTAAGAATAACATGGGGGGAGTAGTGAAATAATGTGTGTACTCCTATATAGTCCTAGTTATTAGGAGATCATACCTGTGCATTTGCTGGAGGTTCACCGATCAGGGATCCATGGGTCTCGACAGACGTGCTGGATGCAGGTTGAGGCAAAGGGCTTGGCAGCTTTTCATAAGGAAAAAAATCGGATTATTGAGTGCAATAGACACCAGCTTTACACAGTTGATCATTGTGGACCAAGTGATTGAATTGTATCATCTTTTCATCAACATTATTCAATAGCAGGTTGCTCCTCTTTATAAAATCTTGTATTCCTTCACAAAATCCAGATCACTTCCACCATGTGATCCCACACACACTGATGAAGCCTGTATGAAATCCCAGCCTCAAACACAAGCTAGAGGCATCAAAATGAAGATGGCATTCAAACCACAGAACCACCATTCTCAAATCAGTCCTTACCTGTACTTCCATGATGTTTGGTGTGCTAACAACTTCACAAGAAGATGTCAGATGCTCCTCTCCAACCTTGCGGTGGTTTGCCAGCTTTTCCCAATCATGCCTCAGAAAAAGAAAACCACTTGACAATTTAATTTGAGTGGCTGGCTTTGGTGAAGGGAAAGTTCTTGGGGTGGGGGGGGGGTGTACACAGTCAACCTAGTAAGGTTGACAATTCAATCACTTGGTCCACAATGATCAACTGTGTAAATTCCTGGTCCTTGTTATTCACAATGGTCTGACTACTACTATTGCTACTATTACTACTACTATAATACTTCTACTATCCTACACTAATATTGCTACTACTCCATGATAGTGACTGACTTAAAGTATCAGATTAAGTTGCTACATAGGAGTTCTCCTCACTGCTACAGAGTTTAGATGTACCAACACAAATTCTACTCTTCAGTGATATTTTATTTATTTATATTTTATTTGTAATGTATTCTGTATTGTTATTGTATGTGTTTCTAACATGAATATAAATGCAAACTTAAACAATTGTATGTTTAACATTCACTAATGCACATCTTCAGTTAAAGCTTGAAACTTAAGGAAATCTACTTCCTTATCTATTCACAGGGTCCCAGAAAAGACTTGATTATTTGGATCAGTACTCTCACCCTTAAATTGTAAACAATTTCCCAGGAATGACAAAACATAGAAACATACAAATTGCGGTTGAGGTGAACAAATATTGGACAAACGTATTGCTGCATATTTACATCAACACAAGTATAATGATGAACATACCTCCGCTAGTTCTGCGTCTGCTTCTCTTCTAAGGTCAAGGACGGTATTCTTGTCGTCTTCGCGGGAAATGTATGGTAGGTCAATTTTCCCGCCAACCTTTCCCCGCGTCGTGGTCTAATAGGCCTATCTCACAAAAATCGGAAATGACGTCACACCGGGTAAAAATTCTTCCGGCGAAGTCATTTTTGTATTGCCGTCAATGCAAAAATGGACCGTTTCTTCGCCACTTCTCTGGTGGGTTTTCCGAAGTTGCGATTTGAGGATGTGCGGCAGCTTTTCGAGCTGACACCCGTTTATACACATCTGTTTTTTTCAGGGCTGTGGTGTAGCTGTTCCAGTCAAAACGACTGGGAACAGCTCCAGTATTTTTATTTTTTTTATATTCATATTTATTTTATTATATTCATATTTATATTCCCGCACTACTCAGACACATATTCATATTTATATTTATATTCCCACACTACAAATTCCACGCTGTCACTTTACTGGTTATATGTAGCATGTTGTTGTTGTTTTTAATGTTGTTATTATTGTCGCTCTATGTTGCACCTTATGTTCTTGGGAAACGCTATTTCATCTCACTGTATACTGTGTATATGGCTGAAATGACAATAAATTATCTTGAATCTTGAATCTAGTATTCAGCCTAGCACTCCCGTCGGTATAATCAGCCGCTGAGAAATACCGACTACAGACCAGTGTACTCCCCTTCTGAATCACGAAATTAACTCCTTCATCCCGTCTGATCGCCCTGACCCACTGCTGTCTTTGGTCTGTATTAGTTGGGAAGTCGTGGATATGCAAATACGGTTGTTTTTGTTTGGAATTGGCGCATAGAGGTACACAACAGAAGCTCTTGTTTTTTGACTGCGCCATTGTCAAATATCATGGACTACGCGACCGGAAGTCACTTTACCCGGTGAAGGCAAAATCGAACGCCGAACCAGGAAGTTGTGAGATAGGCCCATTGTTGGGGGAGGAGTTACCCTACAACCAGCCTAGCGAGACGATGATGAAGGACGCCGATGCGCGAGAATCTAACAGCATGATGGCGGTCCAACGTTCGTTTGAAGCGTTGCCACGGTGCCGGGGTCTAAATATAGCTAACTTTGACGCGAAATTATTTCAATCAATTTTGGGCTAACCCTATGGCGATATTGCCTGGACTGCAATGTTGTTGTAGTCTTGTATTAGTATTAATAGCATTAATACAATGCGAATTTCAGTTAGGAGGTAGGAGTGTGTGATCAGGAAAATATGAAATGTCAGGACATAAAGTCACGTGACCGCAAAGTGTTTGAAAGTCCCAAATGTCACCACTAGTTGGCGTTCACACAGTTGAGCAAAAACCTACACACACTTACACAAAATATTTCCGGAAATCATGAAAATTTAGGACAAGTGAGATTCTTGCACTAGATGCATTATTTAAGGCTGGGGATCACTGTGGTATGGTCAGAAAAGTCAGGACCATGATTTTGTCCTGAGATTTCAACACGTCCTGACTTTGTTGGTGTTTGTCCAGAGATTTGTCCCAACTTTTCATGAAAACAAACACACACACACACACACACTCCTTTATTCGGCTTTATTTTTTACTCAGCTATTCCTCCTTTTCCTCAAAGGCAAGATGTGCATAACACAGCGGTTGATGAAAGGAGAGAGAAAAAAGACCAGCAAGCACAATTTATTTATGGATTCACTGAGCCTCATTTCTTGTGTGTGTGTGTGTGTGTGTTTGTCTGTGTGTGTGTGTGTGTGTGTGTGTTTTCTTTTCTTTTTATTTTTTCTTCTTCTCGCTCTGACCAGGCCTGGCTATGGGCATACTGGCCACCAGTGAATTTATTCCACACAATCCCAAGTGATGACATACACCCCCATTACTGGCTGGCTTTGTGAAGGGGGCTGCATGTTGTCTATGATGCAGTAAGCTTCCCTTGTGCACTGGTTCGCTCTGACCTCTCTTCCCTGGATGGTGGCATACCATTAACAACTACAACAGGCTTCACACCTACCAACACCAACCCCCCTCCCCCCACCCACCCCATCAGCACTAGCAATAAATTCTGTGTCCAGTGTTCTCGTCTTTTTCCTTTCTTGTTGTCTTTTTCCAAAGGGGGCAGTGGCGAAGCCTTGTATCCTAGTCTCAAAATGTCAGCATCTGGGACCAGCATCCCATGCCCCTCCCCCCGCCCCCCCCCTCCCCCCCCCCCACACACACACAAACACACACACACACACACACACACGCACACGAGCGCACACATGCACACTATGTTTATTGGCACTTACAGATGTCCATCACCAAAAAAAGGCGAGAAAGAGAAGAGAGGGGAGGAGAGATATTTTGGTAAGCATATCACACATGACGTTTCATCCAGAGCTGATGTTACCCGCTGACAGTTGCAATTAAGTGTAAAATAACATGCTGTTCCTCTCCTGTCAAAGCAAGGGGAGGCAGGGGGCCGGGGGCCGGGGTTCACGCGGCGTATCATCACCCGACACTAGCTCCAGGGAAGTCTCTTCTCCACGGTGGAGATGGTCCAAAGAATGCCAGGTGGTCCACGCAAAAAAAATTAAGTTGAGAGTATCGTCGATTCTCTTTTTTTTTTTTTTTTACCTCTTTCTTCCTTTTGTGTGTGTGTGCATGTGGGGGGGGGGACATCTGCGCATTTATCTCCCTCGCTCTCTCTCTCTCTCTTTCTCTCTCTGTCTCTTTCTCGCTGTCTCTCTGTCGTTCTCTTCATGCTTCCTTTTTGAAGAGGAGTGCGATGAGAGGTTGAAAGGTCGACTCTAACTCAAGCTGGTGATTTTACTGGGAAGGGGGTGTGTTGGAGGCTGGGAGTGATGCCTGCTGTACCTCACTGAGGACGGGGTATATCCAAATGAAACCTGCACCGTGTTTATTATGGGCTGTTTGGACAGCTTTGACCACCGTGGTATACCCACCGTATCGGCCTTGGAGATTGGGCCTGTATTTGTGTTTGTGTATGTGTGTGTGTGTGTGTGGGTGTGTTTTTGTGTGTGTCAACGTCAAAGTGTGGTAATTATCAAATTCACAGTATACACAGGGTCATTCTGAACAATTAAATGATTGGGAAATGGCAACAAGAACAAGTCACTGCCATGGGAGTAGGCGTTGAAAGGAGGCAACAGCAAGGGAAAAAAATAAAGCCAAAATAACAAAGTGTGTCTGTTGCAAGTCACTGATTTCCGACGATACAAATTTAAACTGACAAACTTCTTGTTGCTGTTTACAAAGACGAGATGTGTGTTTCAGTTCTAGCTTTTTTGACAATGGTTTTTGTAGAAGCTCGAACTCAGCGATGTGTTTATTTCTTTTAAATGATTCCCTAAAACTTTTGCTCAAACCCATGGCCATGTTGTTGAATGAATTTCACTGTGTTTTGTCCTTCTAACAACTGTCAATTCATTCAAGGGTAATCACAGGAAGAAGAGAATGGATTTAGGGAAAATGTCAGGATGAGGTCATCCATATATAATAGTTATTATTTGCAGGTGAATAGCAGATGGCCTTTACAAAAACCAGGGACATAGGTAATACTATTGGAACGATATGGGAACATATGAATAACAAAACAGTATAGGGGAATGACGTGAACCTATTGTCTTCCTTGTTTTCCCCTTTTTCATTCCTTAATTAATATGAATAAGATGTTATTGAATAACTATATTTCTTTGTGCCTAAATCCCCAGGGTTTAAAAAACGAACTTATATATTTCATTTTATATTACTTTCTGTCTGTAGTATTTTATGTTCGTCCCTGAACGAATTGTGTATACATTAACATAAGTCAAACCTAAAGCCTGAAAAATAAACCGATGCAAGGATCTCTTCAAACTACTTCTTGGCTGCGATCCACAACCATACAAACGTTGGCAACACACACCGTAAGGTCAGAACCAATTAATACACATTTTGATATCAAAAGCGAAAGGTATTTTTATTTTTTTAACTCAGCCCAGTAACAAAGTTTGGATCAAATATCAGGCAGTCGTCAGAGGAGGTGAGTCTCCTGAGGTAGGGACAAAATAAATTAAGTGTTGTCTTTTCAAGTGCCATGTCTGTCTGTAAATGGCTGCAGAGATATATTTCCCGTCCCGGCGGTGCTGGTTATGCTGGCAGGGGCTGCCTGCAGAGAGGCTAATCTGAAACACATTTCCCCTCCTGCACTTCAAAAGCAGCATTGTGAATATAACAGGGAAATGAATGTTGTGCTGACCCACTGGCTGTCACCAGTTTGATATGAATCTCCCAGACAAACCCAAAGTTTGCTGTATAAAAACTTTAAACGTGACTCAATTTTGATCAAAACCCCCCTCACCCTTTAAGACTTGGATAAATGCGTGCGGCGAGTGTGTATGTCGTACGTACATGTGTGCGTGTGTGTGAGGCGATCGTATGTGTGTCTGTTTGTGTGTGTGATTGTCGGCCCCCAAGGTGTGTGCTGACATCCTGGCCCTCTTCCACAGCAGCGGCCATTCCTATTGATCGCTAAGCCCCGTTTCACAAATAAATATATAAGTCAACTTACACTGCGCCTGAGTTCACAGTCCGCCCTTGACAATATGCCCGTGCAACTGTATACACAACTCGTAGGTGCATGCACCTGTGAGCACTATGTTTATTTGTGTTGTTGCCGGGTAGGACATGGTGGGTTTGTGTGTGTGTGTGTGTGTGTGTGTGTGTGTGTGTGTGTGTGTGTGTGTGTGTGTGTGTGTGTGTGTGTCATAGAGAGACAGAGACTGGAGGAGAAAACAGAGGGGAGGCGGTGGAGGTGCAGAGCTGGGGAGAGGCGCACCAGGAAGGGCTTTCTGCATTGTTGATCCGGGATGACATTGACAGACAGCGGCTGAGGGAAAGCTGATAGCCATGTTTGGAGTGCTGGCTTGTTTTCATTTTTTCCCGAGTCAACAGACGGACGTGGCTGCCGATCCAAAGTCGGACGGGCGTGAATTCGGAGCGCGATCGCCCTGAGCGCTCGCGTGGCGTGGAGGTGGAGGGATCAAACCCACGCACGCACAACCGATCGGCCGGACTTCACTGCTCGGGCACTATTAGGATTCTTTCCCTGTGCCGCCTTTTCTTTCTGTTTTCCCGAAGCAGCGGCCCATCAACGGTCTTTGTTAGTTCCCTGTGTTGACTTTTACCAAAAAGGCATTTTGCCCACGCCGCAACCACGGCGTCGACCGTTAAGAAAATTTAAATAATCCATATAAGCACTCCATTGGTCCGTCTGCGGAAAAAACTGAGACAAGGAAAGGGAAAAGTTCTGATCAAAAATGGAGCGGCGAGGGGTGACCTTTCACTCAAAAGCCTCGACAGAGCTCTGATGTTTTCTGCAGCGGATGGGGGGAACATGGCTTTAGAGACGGACTCATACTGATATGAGATGCCTATAAACATGGCTAGCCTTGATGATTTATTTAATACACTCCCAGCTGCGCATACACACACACACACACACACCCACACACACACACACACACACACACACACACACACACACACAGTACAAAAGTGTGTATTCCAACAGACAAATATACCTGTCTCAACCCAATATCATTCAGGGTCACATAACCGCACAGGCACACTTAACTGCACACATTTGTACAGACACATAAGTGTATTCAGTCCTGGCCATAGCAGTGACACTAAAGGAAATATACATGCACAACTACACACACACACACACACACGCACACAAATATGCAACATATGGAAAAATGTTAGTACACAACTACACAAAATAAAAAACTGGTTATTATAGTGTATATATGTGTTATTCAGCATTATACCTGCATTAACTTTTCTCTGTATTCTCAGCTATGCTGATCACACATGGATCCATAGTACAGACACACATATCAACACATCCTCATACCGCATCTGTCCAAACAGGCACAGAAACACACACACACACACAAACACACACACACACACACACACACACACACACACACACACACACACACACACACACACACACACACACACACACACACACACACACACACACACACACACACACACACACACCACACACACACACACACACACAGTACAAAAGTGTGTATTCCAACAGACAAATATACCTGTCTCAACCCAATATCATTCAGGGGGTCTCCAGTCAGAATAGTCATTGCTCTTAATGAGCCAGGCTGCCAATCGCAGCGACTTACCTCCAATCGCGCAGCTACAACATGTCTAGCGAGAACAAAAGGCATGCTGACAGCGAGCGGCAGGTAGATGTGGATTAATGGCAGTGATTATGTTAAGCTACATGGGGTCATCCTAGTGGAAGTAATTTTTTTGCAGTTAATGTTGAACATAATCTCGTACGGTCTGGCTGATGTCAGCGGCTGGCTGTTGCGTTGTTGTGCCGCCGCCGAGCTGGGCGATGGCTTTCTGTTGAGGGTCTCAGCGAGCACTTAGAGTTAGCTATGTGTGTTGATTAATTACGATAACGACATCAAATGTGGCTCACATTCACGTGCCGCCACCACGCTAAGTCTCTGGTTTAGGCCCACTTTTTTCCCCGTACCCCTTGACAGTCTTTTGAGAGGCGACTGTGGCAGCTGCTGGTTTTATTTTATTATTTTTGGGGGGGAAAAATAACGTTTTAAAGCCAAGTTGAAAAGAGGAAGAAAAAAAACTCCATCATAACCACTGAAAAATGAATCTGAGAGGGGCATTCAAGCTAAAGTGGCGTTCAGGCTAAGCAGCTATTAAATGTAACATAATTACGCTCTGATCTCATCTCATCATTTATTATTTTCTCTGCCCCGTTTGTCTCTTGTTGTATATCCCCTGCTCAGACATATTCTCACTGAAATATAATTTCCATAGGTTCCCCTATAGTCCCAATAAACCCCCTATATGGCCAGGTGTTAATCAGAAAGCCCGGTAAAACTAGCAAGGTGTAAGTGTTATATATTCCTAATGCATTCAAACATGACCAATAAACGTAGTTTGAAGTGTGAGGCGAGAAATCCCATTTATCCATCATTACACGACCACTCCCTTCAAGGTCGCCGTCCCTGGGAATTGCTTATCGGGGAGGGGAGGGGAGTGAATCTTCTGACGAGCTGACGGTAATATATATATATATATTTCTATATACATAGTGAAGTTGTGGAGGAGAAAGACCCCAGTATTCACACACCCACAGAGAAAAATGGTTATGGGGTCATGGGTTGTAAAACGAAAAAAAGAATGGAAAAAATATCATAAATCCGGTGAGGTCAAGGATGAACTGTTTAATTAGATGGTCTATAATAACCTGCGGACTAAAGAAGTCCACTTGTGAACACGGGGCCAGAGGTCCTGTTGCTAGCAGGGAAAGTGTCTTGTCGGGCCAAGTCATCTCTGTAATGTAGTAGGTGGGAAGGGGAGGCGTAGGCTGTGTTAGCTCGCTAGCCCATAGATGAGGCATAACCTACGTAGCAGATGAAACGAGGACATCTCAAAGAGCAGGGCTGGAGCCCCACTTAAAGAGAGAGTTGGTGGTTGGATTTAACAATGGGACAAACATTGGTTAGACAATCACTGGCAGGCAGTGGCCACATTTATAGTGGGATGTTGAGTTGTCCTTGATGGGCTGGTGGTCTCTCTCTCTCGCTCTCTCTCTCTCTCTCTCTCTCTCTCTCTCTCTCTCTCTCTCTGTAGAGGGACATTCAGGAGGCCTTGACAACCAGCAGACCTCCAAATTGTGCAGCTGTAGCAGTGGGTTTTTTGACAAAATGGAAAATAACTTTGGTCTCCATTAAATAGGTTCTGAATACTCAACGACAACTTTTGATTAAAAGGCAAGACACAAACAAAGCTGCAAATAGAGAGGGGTCTGGCACAGGGTTGTTGATGGTTCGATCAGAAGAGGTGCTTGAGGATTTGAACAAATTTATGACTATCATGACTGCTGGCTGGCTGATGTTTACCGGCTAAAACTGTTTAAAGGTACCCTTAAAAGGTCAGATGTGTCTACCATGCTGTTTGCAGTCATACAAGTAAACAATAATGTGGTGAATGCCCAGAGATAAGCACAAAGAGTGTGCATAAGGACACTTTGTCATGCCACACACACACACACACACACACAACTCTTCAACATGAAGAGTGAGGCTGTTTCATGCATGTTACATGCATGCCTTTCATATGACGCCTGTATGCTGTTTTTTGAGTTTGTTTGTGCATGAACATGCATGAATCATGGCCCAAAAGTTGCGTCACGTACCACGGCCCACTTTATACGTGGATCTTGAAGCTGCTGGACACAGTCTGCAAGTTCCTCGTCGTTGCACGGACCGACTCTCTGGCTGATTCCAGCTGATTGTCTCATTACTCCTGCTGCCCCTGGCTCCGGCATGGCCAACGGCGCCCTGCTCCTCCGCCCCAGCCTTGGTGCTGCTCTACATCGTGTAGCCATCCCTTTAGGTTTCTCTCCCTGCCACTGAGTACGCATTACACTCCTTTTCGCCCACGCTTGTCTTTTTTGTTTTTTTCCCCGTTCTCATCACTTTCTTTTTCGTTATTTGCAGAATTTAAGTCACCGGTGACAAAGTTGGAAGGTTTCTGCAGTCTCATGCCAACTCATTTCACTGAGGGGGGATATTAATCGTGACAGCAACAGTGAATCATATTGCTATTGCCGATGTAACTGGAACGTCCTGGTGAATGTGGGATTTATTGTAACATGATTGATGACAAATGTAATCAATAGAATTCTGATAGGTCCTCTAGTGTTCTTGCACATCGTTATATATCCATTTTTTAATGTTTGGCTTTCTTTTCCTTCTTCATCCTGGGAATTAGGCCCGGGAAAAGACGAGACAAGGGAGACGAATAGGGATCCAACAATATGTTACCCTGTACACCATCATTTTTAGCACAAAATGATGACGCAACGCAAACATCCTGTCTATAGAAACTAGCCGTCTAAATATGTTGTGTCCTCCGGGAACCGCTAAACAGGACTGTATTGATTCCTGCCTCCCTATTCTCTCGGCTTCTTCCCTCATTCTTTATAAACCTGGGGGTTTCAGAGAACGCTCATGTCAGATAATGTCGCACGGTGCATGTCTTGATTTCCGGAAAAGAAAGTGCGGAATCATAAGCCCATTTATTCCCACGGGTAGGCCAAAGGTGAGTTTAGTCAGTAAACCTAGGGGGAAAATGTTGGCATAGGGCACAGCAAGCAGCCCCTCATCGAACGCTTTATATCCCCCCCCGTTGAAAGGGTGTAAAGGAAAGGTCGCAGCACATCGGTAAATTAATTGTGTTCTTTTTTTCTACACTAATTTGCCAAGCTCAGGACTAATTAATGCAAGAACAAACGTCCCCCAAGGCTTAAATTAATGATAAACATATTAGACAGCACAACGCTGACTAGGTGAGGATGTGAGTCTGCTTGAGGTGTTCAAGGTAGGCCTACCTACTGCTGATACTACTTATCCTGCTGTCACTGCTCACGGGATTGTGTGTGTGTGTGTGTGTGTGTGTGTGTGTCTGTGTGTGTGTGTGTGTGTGTGGTTGTGTGAGGTTGTCTGTGCATGTATGTGTGTGTGGTTGTGTGAGGTTTTCTGTGTGTGTGTGGGTTTGCATGTGTGTGGGTGGATGGCTGTTAGTGTGCAATTGTGTTCCTATGTTGTTTTCATTGTTCATTCGTGTCAATAGGTCCCCATTCATCGGGGAGAAAAAATAAACTATTTATTTTTCTCTCTTTTTTCCCGGCAGCGACCTTTGACAAATGGCATTTTATTTGTTATTAACAAAGCACAGCCAGGATTGGGATGAGGCGTATTAGCATCGGAAAACAAATAACAACTGTGTTCACTTCCTAGCTGTGTGGTAAATAACAATTGACCACAATGGACCACTGCGCTATCTCGGAGTGTATGTCACTGCTGGAGATGATTGCACGTGTTTAAGCTAACCGTTACTACACCCAGGGCATTTACCAGCTAGTGAAAAGACCTCCGTTGCCCACCTCCTGCTCTCTCATACGAACATGTCACACAACTATTGGTGTAGCTCAAATTGTACAGCATGGCATTACGATTCCCGCAGTCACATTTTTGACTATTTAAACAAAAGCGGGCGCCAAAGGTTGTATGTATATTATACACATTATATTATATTTTCTATATAATTGTATAGAAAATAAGAACTAAATCAACATTTTGACATGGTGTATTCACGGAAGAGTAAACAACTTCACTCTTGAAACTCTTCATCATCTCCAGCAGTGCGAAACAACCCTTGCGGCGGGCGCAACACTGTCAAAGACGCGGCAGCTTTACACAGGACTTTAGTGTAACGCTGGTCAAACTTTTTCTGTCTGTGAGCTTCTTAGCAGCTTTTCTTGTGGTTGTCTGACACGTGTAAGTTGTTGTTGGAAGCAGTGCTGCACTCGCTTCAAGTGATCTACGTTCATACGTCAAACCACATACGTTCATTCAAGTTATTACTTGAAGCAAGAGTAGAACTGGTTGAACAACAAAAATGTAAGGGATCTTTTTCGGTTTTGACATTGCTTCGAGTCATTTAGTACTATCGTGTTAATCAAAACAGAAGAAAAAGACCCATACTCATTCTGAAGGTTAAGAAATGCTGAAAAAGCAAATTCAGGGTTACTGAGTGATAAAAGGATTATTGGTTCCATTGCAAATCAATGATAGAAGAGTTATTCCAAGTATAAGTTCCATAGTCACCATATCTAGACCAGGGATTGGTTGAACATAACAAGGCCAGGTTTTGGCTGATAAGGGCCAGGCCCAGTTCATAAGAGCTTGGCCAAGGTGTTGGTCTTGCCAGGATGGATGTTGGTATTTGTCACAGTATGAATATACTAAAACATAGTAAAAAACACTGTCAACGGGGTCACACACCATTTATTTACAACACAAGGTATTCTATTGCTATGGTCATATGTGAACAAACATGTTTGAGTATTTAGCCATGTTTGCATCAGTGCTAATTGGTTATTAATGATGCTTGTCAATGTTTACCCCTGTGAATAAATTAAGCCAGAGATGTTAAATGTAGCTGAGAAAACAGAGAAAAGTCATTGCAGGTATCATGATAAATAATACATATATACACTATAATACCTTGGTTTATATTTTGTTCAGTTGTGAACTAACATTATCCCAAATGTTCCCGCCCACGTGCAAACCCAGAGATTTTTGTATGATTGATATGAAACTGATTACAGCACTAGCTATACTGTTGCCGCTTTACGATAGCTACAGCTGTTTTGGTAGTCTTTTCAACTAATGGAAAGTTACTTGCGGCTATTACATTCAAATTAAATTACAAAACGTGAATAAACTATTTAATTACCTTATACGTGAACATGACTTCATACACGTCAGATCAGTTTTCACCAGCAATGATGGTGAAAAAAAGAACTGCCATGCTACTTCACAACGTCATCATAAGACGTGTTTTATTATTGTTTCAATTGAGAGGGAGATAATACCCATTAAACCTTTAAGGAGCTGGTCGGGGTTACGTCATTAAATTCAGATGTGATTGCCTCTAAGTATGCTGCATAAGGGATCAAATCCTGAACCTCAAGCCTATGAGGCCAACACCCAAGCCCTTGCACTATGCTGATATATTCAGCTCTACGTTCCCTTCCCTCTCTGTATCAAGGCATAGTACTCGACAGCCACATTACCAATCATTCCTCACGTCATTGTAGCCACACTGTTTACCCACAATGCAAATGAGGCGACACACAATCCTTCCATCTCCACCCCCTGATTGGTGCTGGATAAACAAGGGTGGAAGGGGAGGTTTCTAACTTGTAGGCTGTGGCTAATTTGGGAGTCTGGGTGATTGTGGAACTGCTTGTTGTCGTACATTTGGTTCTCTGCCAGAAGCTGTTGTTATGCGTGTGTTTGTGTGTACATCATTTGTCTACAGGTGTGTTTTCAGCTCTTGGTAGGAGCGTCAAATTCTCCCCCAAACAAAGATGAACCTGGAGAATCTCTGGGTCTCTGCTTTTGTTCCGAGGTTTACAACCTTAAGGGCACTGCTTTTTGAGTGTGCACCTTGCATGTGCAATATGTTGGCTATAAGTAGCAGGTGTTCACCATAAAAGTCTAAACTGCTCCCTGTGGGGGCAACTTTCAGAATATGTCAGGTTGATACCATGGCTTAGTTGACTGACTGAATGTGTGCACGTGCGTGTGTGTGTGTGTGTGTGTATGTGTATGTGCTTGTGTGTGTGTGTGTTTGTGCACTTGTGCGCTCTTATACCTGCAAGGTGTAAATAGCCTGTAAGTGAATCTGTGAAGTGTGTGTTTTCAAATGGCCAGGTGTGACTCTGAGACCACCAAGTCACATAGCTCTGTGCGCCTTGATTGCCTCCTTCCTGTGTGGTGGAATGCCAGTCAAATTAGGTGTACCTTTCAAGACAGTTGCAAGGGTGTATGTGTATTTGTGTGTGTGTGTGTGTGTGTGTGTGTGTGTGTGTGTGCGTGTGTGTGTGTGTGTATGTGTGTGTGTGTTTGTGTGTGCGTGCATGGGGGTGTGTCTGCATGTGTGTCTGGGTGTGTGTACGGACGCATCTGTGAGTGTAATTACGCTACCTCAGTTTCTGTATTAATCTGTGGCGTCGGAGCCTCAGCAACCCTGATGGCGGGCTTCCACTTTGCCTTCTCCAGCTCCTTACGTTTCCTCACAGACACCTGCTCTCTCCTCCACTCCTCCCCCCCCCCCCCCCCCCCCCCCCGGCTTACTGCCAGGGACCTGAACAGGTGCTCCAACGCACTTAATCCGTAGAATGCTAGACGCAATACAGCGAAGGGGAGAGAGGATAAAATAAAAAGAACGAAAAGACAAACCAAACAACGAACGCGCAGCCGTATAGACACCTGCAGACTTTTTAATTGACCGAGCAGATCAGCGCAGGGAGATTGGAGAGCAGGGGGAGGAGGAGGAGGAGGAGGAGTTGGAAGGTGGAGGGGTTGTGGGTTGGGGAGTCTACGGCGGGACTGCCTAACCCCACCTCCCCTGTCTGGTGGAGACAAATGGCTTGATTCAAAGCAACATCAGCAGTACTCAGCTGTAATGAGAGGTTTTTCTGGGCGAAGGTGTCAGTTTACCTTCCCCGGCGTTCCGAGGCGTCGGCACCCCAAACGCCCACCTCTACCTCCACCTCCACCTCCACCTCTTTCAACCCCCCAACACCCACCCCCTCCGTTTCCAAAATAGACATGATGAGGAGGCGTGAGGACGTACTGCCACAGGGAGGGGTGCGGCCGTGTGCTCAGTGACTGAGCGATGGCGCGTGAGTCCCAACGCACGGCACGCGGCACAAGTGACGTCTCTAGACTATTGCGCCGCCGCAGAAAGGAAACCACACACACTCACACACACACACACAGGTGCACAGAAACAACAGCATGCGTTTCGGCGGATGTTTTTTTTTTTTTTGTCCACATGCTCATTAACTAACTTTGCTAACGGAGAGAGAGACCAAGGCAGGAACGGCACAAAAAAAAGGAAACAAAGGCCCTTATTGTCATTCATTTTGAAAACAATCATGACTCACCCGGGGCCCCGCTGTTGGTAATAAAGTGTGGGCCAGATAAATGGTTCCCAAACCAAGCTTTGAGAGCTACAGCCCTTGTTGATAACAGTATCATTTAAATATGTTTCCTTTCTCTCTGTCTCTCTCTTACTGGTTCCCATTATCTCTCTCTTCCTCTCTGTCGCCTGTCCCACCCCCAATCCCCTCCTCCACCCTCACCCCCACCACCACAATGTTAACAAGCTCCTTTGCTGCCCTATCCGGCGTAGGTGAGACAGCTCCCTGGGATGAGGAGGTAATAGGACCTGTTTGGGTGTGTGTGTGTGTGTGTGTGTGTTTTCAGGTGTGTGTGTCTTTAGGTGTGTGGGAGAGCGTGCGTTTCTGTGCATTTATTTGTGTCTGTTTGTGTGCGGATGTGTGCATCGCCAGGTAAGCTGTGCTTCATGTCCGCATGTCTGTGCGTGCGTGCATTTGTTTGCATGTGCGTACGTGTTTCCGTTTGTTTGTGTGTGGCGCGTGTATGGAAGTAAATCTGTGCCATCGGGTTTTGAAAATAAAAACACATTGAATTATAAGCACTGAATATTTATGCATTGAAATAACCTATCTGAATTGTTTGCCTCTGAATTTAACTCTTTACATTTTCAATTTATCATATTCACCTTTATTTTTCAATGTTAAAAAATTCAACGTTGAAAAATTCAACGTTAAAATATTCAACTCAAATATTTTCAACGTCCCAAAATTCAGTCCGCCAAAGTCACCATCAAAATTCAATGTACGAAATTCAGTGTTAACATCCGGGGACCCATGAAAGAGCAATCGATCCTAGATGCTAGATCGCGGTCAAACGAGTGGGCGCGTCATTCTCGTTGGATACCTGATTCACGCGGGAAGGCATAACAGATTTAGCCATGTCCAACGGAAACAGGAGCAGTAATGGTGCTTCGGTGAGTACATTTTTCTATCTATATATATAAATAAAACAGTCTTGCCCACTCCACAGTACACCCGAGGTAAATCAATTATAATGCCAGACTATTGATGTAATTGTCTGTGTTGATAGAATAATGTTCGATATTAAATTAACCTCGCATCGCATGAATCATCGCACTGTTTTATTAGCAGGCTAGCATTGCCCTTTGACTTGCGATAGCCTAGCACGAGCGAACTCTGCAACTAGAAGGACTGAATGAAATGTGTTAAACTGTTTCCAATGATAAAGAACACCAACACCATTCTGTGTATTTATTATGACAGGGCAGCAACGTCAGTCAGGGTGAAATCGTGGATTCAGCAAGACTATTGCTGGATTTAATTACGTCCGCTGAAAGACAACGGTGAGCCGATGTCATAGATGTGAGGTTTTGTGTTAAACTGCAATTCATGTAGGCCTATATGGCATACTTACTTCTACATTCTCGATCTATCGGATACGATCTTGCAGAGAACCGAGGCAGGTCGATGACAGTGGGCGTTCAGCCCCAAAGCCCGCCTCGCTTCAGATGGAAATGACCAGGTAAAGGCTTCAAAGTAAATAATTAGCTTTTTTAAAAGCAACTCTATGCATACTTACTTTGTCGTGCTGTCAATTTGTAGTCACATTTTTACCTGCTACTTACAGTAAGTAATGATATACTGTACATAGTGTAGTGTAGCATTCTCTGCTTCTTACTAATATTGCAGACAATCTATATGCTTTTTTTTGACCATTCAGTGAATTTCAGATTCAGAGTAAAGACCTGTTTTGAAGGTTCAATCATTGCCTGTTACACTTTACTGAAACCTGATGAGTATACAATATAGTGCAGTTTTTTTTTCATGCAAGACAATGTTCAATTATAAATATGTCCGATTTTTTAATGCAGTAAGAAAACACTAACAATGTGTTTTATATTCTAACACTCTTATTTTCTATAGGTCATTTCCAGGGATGTTCACCAAGGCCAGAGGAAAGAGGCGCTTTCCCACCCCAACACTTGTCCCAGCCAAGAAGTTGAAGCCATTAGAGGTGGCTTTCTATTTGCTTCCAAAGCAGTGTGAGAAGACCCCGAAGGAGGGGGACCAAATCCTCCATCTCCAAGCAGGGTTAGGCCGCAGGACTGCTCACCTGGATGAAGCTTCAACACACGAAGAGGTATTCAAATACTATTAGTAATTTAGTCTTGCTATACAACAAAATAGTCAATATGATGAATTGAATCATCAGTTTGATAAAAGCAGAACAGTGATGAAATAATGTGTGTCGTCAAACACTATAGAAGAACATTGTGAGCGTGGGCATTGAGCGGGTTGCAAAACTAAACTGAAAATATCAAAAGCAAAAAACAGTGGATTCATATGTTTGAGTTAAATATATCTTTTCTCCTCTGCCTGCAGTGTGCTTCAAGGCTCTTTAACGTGCAGTGTGGCACTTGTTAAAGATCACCCTAAAGGCCATATGTCAACTCGTTTTGTAGACAGAAGGCCTGATATCTAACTCCAATGCAATTTTCTGTAGTTGAATAGTCTAATATCTCTGTGACTGAGAAATCCTGAGTCGAGGACAGCCCTAATAACGGCACCAGAAATTATATATTCATGTTTTTTATTGCTTTCTTTTATTGATTTTGATTTTGCCATTGGTTTAACCAAGCTATCCTTGTTTCAGAGTGTTAAGCTTAAATACATTTGTATAATTTTAACTTGCAGCTATGTGAGGCCCTAAACATTCTTTTTCCCAAACTGCGGAATGTTTCCGGTGGGTGGCTGGTTTATAAAGCTTCAGGTAGGCCAACACAAGTGTGTTTTGTTTTGCTCATTAATTTAAAAAAGTACATATTCAGCAGCTAACTGCATATTATGCAATGCAAACTTTTAATTATTTCTTACAGATTGTACCCAAATAATCAAAATAAACTCTTCAAACTCATTTATGTAAATGTATTATTAAAATGATCTATGTTGAATTTGAATATTTTATTTACTTTGTGTTTGAAAAGTAAAAGAGACAGGTGAACTCTTCAGACTGGACTGTATTCACACAAAGAGTCTAGTCAATTGGCCTTAAAATATATTTTATACATTGTTGACCATTTCTAATCAAATTTTCCTATGCAATATTTTCTACAGCTGGATGGGGTTGCCGAAAAATCACGCTTGTGCCTCCTGAAGATAGTGGCTATTCAGGCAGGATCCTGAAGTTTGCAAGTCGTGGGGCCAAAAATCTCTTCATAGCCACAATTCAGGAAGAACTGAGCACTCATTAATGTGGGCAGTCCAGCGATAAACGATTTGCTCCGATACAAAAAAATGACAGTTACATGACAGACATGGCCTATTTAAGCCAGGGTGAGTGGGTTTATGTCTCTATGCAAATCTCAATTCAGTTCTTTCACAGGGAAAGAAATTGTTCACAAAACTGAACAGTGGCAATGTAAATATCACAGCCAAAGGACTGGGATGCAGCTCTTGGGTTAACTGCATGTCTCAAAGATGTCATTTGGTCATCAGTCAGCGGGCATTCTGTTTCTGGGACAATGATGCCTGAGTGGTCATCACGGGGAAGTCCACTGTTTTCCCACTCAATTTCTGGAATGTCCATACCCTAAAAACAGAATAATTTTGAATTTCATGCAGTATTATCTGGATAAACAGTGGGCACATTTTCACATGTCTTCTTGGATTCTAATTTAATTGCTTAAACACGAGAACCAGACTACTTATTAAAATCACATATTTTGCACGTACCTCTGTGTTATCTGGGCCAGGAATCGGGTGATGTGCATGACCCAGCACCCACAGTTGGTTAGGGGTCATCTGGCTCTCTGTTCTAATAGGATGATTGTCCCAACCACTGCGAAAAGTGTCAAGGTCATCCTGCAGGCGTGGAAGGAACACAAAGTGGCAGCAGAAGAGGTGTGTAGCATTGTCAATGCTGAGGAAGCCCTCCTCTTCAAGGTAGTGGAGAGCATCGTAGTAAATGTTGGTTACAGCTACCCACAGGTCTCTCCACAGCCGCTCAATCCTGTAAAATTATGAAAATTAACTAGTATTAATGTCATATTAAAAAAGACCTTCCACTCAACTTCTTGCATCCCCAAATCAACAGGAAACATTGATTGTCATGTATTTATTTTTTAAATATATTCCTGATGTGACCTTTCTTTATACTGTGTTTATGCATACAATTTAATTATAGTTACATACTGCGTTTGTACCCAAATGTGACATCAGTGGGGTGGCAGCTGTTAATTAGCATTATTTATTCTGTTGAACAAACCTTTGGTTGTGAACACTCTTCCCAGATATAAAGCTGCTCCTCCCAGTGCCACGGACTGTAAACATGAGTCGTGCAACATCCACGTTTTCCACCCCATGATCACCACGTACCCTAAGATAGACAAAAACATACAGTTCCTGTACTATTGATTACAGTATATTGGTTGGATATTAAAACAGTGCAACAAGAGTGGTTGAGCATCTGAATAAAAAAAACATTTCAAGTCTAAAATTATTGTTGTGGGATAGTAGTGTTGGGCACTGTTGTACTCAGGTTGAAAAAGTATTCAGAACTACTACAGTAAAAATTTGTATTATGAAATTGATGTGTTTAAAAGTATTGAAGTATTAAAAGTCGTGGTTTGTTCCCTCTAACAGAGTTTTTATATAAGGTTCTTACCTACTTTTCAATGAAAATTCAAAACTTTACTGTCATGTTCCATGACTTCATTCAATTTAAAATATGTAGGCACATAAACCGATTACAGGGCACAATAGGAGATGGTGAGGAAGAGAAAAGTGAAAGAGTAGAGGAAAAATCAGGGTACAAATACATTTTTACTTAAGTACAGCACTTGAGTAAATGGACGTAGTTACTTTCTTCCACTGGTTGTACTGTACTATAAAAAATAAATTTAAAAAGTAAAATTTAAAGTATACATTTACCTGAGAGGAAACCCAAACTTCTCAACAGATTGTTGGAAGAAAGCCAGGGTAGTTGATGCTAGGTTGTTGGAGGCTGCACCAAGATACATTATCTGCAGCACAAATGCAATTACATCCTATGAGAGACTCAACTACTTAATGATTATAAAAATGTGTACACTTTGTCCTGACAACTGTGTTTACCTTACGGGAAAATCCATCAATGCCGCCAAAGATAACAATGTTGTAGCTGAAAGGTAAAAGGCAGAATTTGTCAACTGTACATTCTGCAAGTATGAAAAAGTGTTAAAACAGAGAACAGAACAGTTGCTTACATTGCTTAAGGTCAAAAACATCTTAATTCACTTGCATTTTTTTTTACAAATAATTACCGAATCAATTTATGGTTTGTGTCGATATGAATCAACGACTGGGGACCTGGAACTGTCGAGCAATACATCCTAAATGGACCATTCGGGAGATGACACCAGTGGTGTCAACACAGTGCATGGACGCTCGGACACGGTTATACTGCACCCTCAGTCCTCTGGCTTGCAGAAGTCCCTTCACCATTCGGTATCCAGAGTGAGGCTGTCGGGATTTAATCTCGCTCACACACTGGTCCAGCTCTGCATCTGACATGGTGCTGTATAGTGCCTTTACTGAGAGATCATACTCAGCCATGCGCCGGTAAACTGTCCTTCTTGACATCCCCAAGAGTTTGGCAATACAAGGGACCGACAGATTAAGTTCGAGAAGTTGGCGAAGGTAGTCTGGGGATATGACCATTCGCTGGCGCCCAGCTGGCCCTTCCTCAAACTGCAAAACTGAAACATGTTGCTTCCTTTTTTCTTTTTCTAAATTGATTTCACTGTATAGCTGTGTTAGTGCATCTAAAATTGATGGACAAACAGCAATTTCAGAGGATGCAGCATTTAAAAACACAAGTTCTTGTGTGCAAGTGAACTCCAAGTAGTCCAGATCCAGAG
>NC_136940.1:6856652-6876652 GCF_949987615.1 Pollachius pollachius
ACGGATCGTTAGTGCGTAATGAGCCGAGGTTTCGCGATAGCAGCAAGGATGATTTTGTCAATAAGCAACGGTTTAAGGGGTAAGATAGGAGGGGTGTGTGTGCGACTGTATCGGTGCGAATCTGGCCATAGATAGCCCCCCCCCCCCCCTTCCTCTTTTATTCTCTTCCTCCTGTGGCGACTCCTGTGTCTGTCTGCGCGTTTGAAGTCGAGCGCGACTCAAACTGCGCCCCGCTGAAGAGAGTTAACAAAGCCTTTTTTCCGTTCCTGGCGCCCCTTTTGCTTTGTCTCGCCTCCCGAGCTCTGTTGGTTGTTCTCCTCTCCAACCCCCACCCCCCCTTCCCCCCTCACCATTGCGAGGACCCACGTAGAGGATCTAAGCTGGAGGTTTCCAGGGCTCCACCAGAGAGGAGGTCTCTCGCTAAAAGGGTCTCGTCCCCATCAATATGACCAATAACAGCCTACCTTCATCTTCTATTGCTTTCTTTCTTTTTTTTGGGAGGAGGGAAGGGGGCTTGAGGGGGGCAGATGGCAGAGAGGGGGGGGAGGGATGGTGGGATGTAAAACAGAACTTTCAAAGATAAGTGACATAACATGAATCACACCAGCAGTGTTCCTTGAGTTCTTTAAAGTGGAGTCGTTCAAAAGCCACGAGGAAGAACAGTCGGGGCCCCTGGGACCCCGCGATATTACTTAGAAACCACATGATTAAACAACAGGAGCCCCCCGCAGGCGCGAGTTGGAGTCATTTGTTTACCTCTAATGTTTCCCAACTTAATTTCTAACATCCTTGTTCCTCACTTTAATATTCCTCTCTCTCTCTCTCGCGCTCTCTCTCTCTCTCTCTCTCTCTCTCTCTCTCTCTCTTTCCCTCTCCTTCTCTGACTCTCTCTCCCTCTCTTTCTTTCCCTCCCACTCTCTCTCACTCTCTCTCTCTCTCTCTCTCTCTCTCTCTCTCTCTCTCTCTCTCTCTCTCTCTCCTTCTCTGACTCTCTCTCCCTCTCTTTCGTTCCCTCCCACTCTCTCTCACTCTCACTCTCTCACTCTCACTCTCTCTCTCTCTCCGTCTCTCTCTCCCTCTCTCCACCCCCCACCCACTCACCTTCCGGTTGCATTGGGGCGCGGTCCCCATGGTGACAGCACCCAGCTGGTCGGGGGTGTTTGTAGAGGTGGCGTGGCGCAGGCACCTCTGGCAGCCACGCGTGACCAACCTTCCCCGAGCGTCCAGTCGCGACCCGGGGAAATAATCCTCGACAGACGAGGGCGAGGGCCGTCTTGCCTCTCTCCCCCGTCCCCCCCACCCACACACAAACACACACACAAACACACACACAAACACACACACACACTTTATTCCGGACATCGCCTAGTTTTCAGCACCAAACGGCATCAAATGCACAGGGCGCATTCTTCCCCACCCTGGCTTCCCCCCCCCCCCCCCCCCCCCCCACACACACACACACACACACACACACACACACATGGACAGGCTCTGCTTCCTGTCAGGTAATGACAAGTAAGTGGCAGAGCGAGGAACATTAAACGCATTGACATGCATCCCCAACACCATACCCCCCCCCACCCCCCCCAACACACACACACACACACACACACACACACAGAGCAGTCCTCCTCTCTCCTCTCTCCTCCGACGTTCGCTTATGCTAACTGTCAATTAGCCTCAATCCTTCCCGTCATTTCTCTTCAGGATCGTCATGGCAACTTCTGCCTGTCCTCCCCGTCCATCAGCGCATAATAAATAACTTCTTTCTCTCCGTCTTGGCCCGATGATACACACCGCATCACGCCCGTCCTGCCACTTTCATCAGCTGTCTGCCTCTTCCCTAATTGTGTTTCGGGCATCGACCAGAACGGAACAGCCCGCAGGACCCCTTCCTGCTCTCCCTCTCTGAGCTCACGGTGAGCGGAGGATCAGGGGGTTGAGCTTCGCAATTTGAGCGAAAAGCAAACAAGGCAGAGGCAGATATTAATCGTTGACGCGGAGGTCCTTCAGACCTATAGCGAGTGGGTCTCTCAAGCCCTGGTCCCTTCGCCACCCCCTCTAAACCTTTAAGACTTGTTCGGGGGGGGGGGGGGCGCCCCAATGGAGCACTGGATAGAGCGCGTACCATTAAGGCTCAGTCCTGATCGCAGCAACCCGGGTTCAATTCCCTCTCTCTCTCTCCCATACCTTCCTAACTATCTCCCTTTAGAATAAAGCCAAAAAAATAAATAAAGGCTTGGGGGCCATTTTCTGACCGGGGGCTTCTGAATGCCAAGGAGAGAGGGCTTCTGAATGCCAAGGAGAGAGAGAGACAGAGAGAGAGAGAGAGAGAGAGAGAGAGAGAGAGAGAGAGAGAGAGAGAGAGAGCTCTCCAACTTGATTGGGACACGCTGAGATTCTCCTCTTGTCTCTGGCGTTCGGGGGCCCAGCGACAGAGCTCCTCAATAGCAGCGGCTCTTGTGATACTAGCAGGGTTAGCAGCGTGGCAGCAGTTGGGGGTTGTTTTTTTTCATAGTGCGTGGGACGTAAGGTGTTGATGTGAGAGTGACACCGCCAGTCTTTGGCTTTCCTCTGAGAATCAATTAGGGGATAAACAAGGCGAAGGGAGAAGCCTGACGGGGCGTCCCTCAGATGTCCCGGGGCAAGGTAAACTGACAGTGCAGCTTTGCCATCGGGGACCAAGGCAAAGGGAACAGTGTGCCATCGTACGTGCCACTAGATAAAGCCTCTGTGTGTGTGTGTGTGTGTGTGTGTGTGTGTGTGTGCGTGTGTGTGTGTGTGTGTGTGCGTGTGTGTGTGTGTGTGTGCGTGTGTGTGTGTGTATGTGTGTGTGTGTTTCTGTGTGTGTGTGTTTGCATGTGTGTGTGTGTGTATATGTGTTTGTGTGTGTGTGTTGTGCTTACAGTAAAAGCGAGAATTTTCACAATGTCTATCGTCATGACGCCGGTCATTAGTGTAATAGTGTGTTTATTTATGATGCAGTAATTACTTTTTTTAAGACGTCTATATATTCTTTCCCCGACGACATCGACATGTCCCTATGAAACACAAGTACTGCTGATTAAAATGGAAATTTATTCCATAGATGCTCAGCAGGCTAATAATGTCGCTATTTCAATATGAGATTTCTCCACATTAATTCCTTCTTCCATCCATCGACCCTAATCTTACAACAAAAACAATGGAAGAAAAAAAAAATCGACACTTGACGGATGCATTTTAATGAGTGGTATGCCATGAATTACCCTCATTATTATCTAATTAGTGCCTTTTACACCATATTAACTTCACAGGAAGTGTCTTCACACTTCGTGTCTATATATGTTTCTTCTGTTGTGTGTAAATAGCAAAAAAGCTTGAAACGAGTTGCCAGTATAGACTTCACAAAGGATAGATTGTTGCCAGTAGACTTTGTCTTTTTTCAGGGAACAAAACTAATTCCAGGGATCCGAGGGAGAAAGAAATACATAGATTAAAGCTTAAAAAAAATGCTACAAGAACAATCTAAGGCTTAGAGGAAAGATCAAAAATGACAGTGAAAATCCGAAAGACTAACATATACTCTGTACCCTCAGAGGGAAGAAAGAGAAGCTGCATGGAAATTTCAGGGGAGAGAAACAGGAAACTGACCTCGCATGCTTTTTTCTCTTTATCTGTGCACCAGGAGGGTTAGCCTTGTCAAAGTGAGTTACCAAAGGAATGTATCTATGGTTGAGGCAGAGAAAGAGAGAGAGCTACCAAGAGAGAGAGAGTGTGAGCGAGAGAGAGAGAGAGAGAGGGAGAGAAGGAGAGAGGGAGAGAAGGAGAGAGAGAGAGAGGGAGAGAGAAGGAGAGAGAGAGAGAGAGAGAGAGAGAGAGGGGGAGAGAATGAGAGAGAGAGAGGGAGAGAGAAGGAGAGAGAGAAAGAGAGAGAGGGGGGGGAGAGAGTGGCATTAAAGAAACAATACCAAGCACGAATCCCCAACTAAAGGCTGAAATGCGAGCCCTTAGGCATTGACGGATCGGAGAAGATGCAAAATGATACTACCGTCTTCAAATTTGTTGTTGATGGACAAGATATAATGCAGGTCATTAAAAGAAGAAGAAAAAGGGGCTAGCATAGTATTAACTGTGTTTGCCGGGATATCGCTAACAATTTGAGAGGGGAGTGCGCGAAATGTGTTGGTATTCTTTATTTCTTTTTTCCCCCCTGTGCTCAAGAGCGGGATGGTATGTAAGGATTTGACAAAATTCCCCAACATAACACCAATGGTATTGTTATTATTCTGGAATGTTTCAGGAATTGAGAAATCCCAGAAGCCGACCGGCGAAGCAGGAATGTTTCACACTGGGTAGTCAGGGAGCGCCACCCTTTTCCACTCCACGCTACTGCATTTTTGTTCTGTCATCTCAATGAACACACGCCCATCATCGCGGCCATTTTGAATCCCAGCACGTTCTCCTGATGTTTGACCTATTTTTTTTAATCACGCCTGCCACGTTCCGTAAGAAAAATAGAAAAACCCGATCCCCAATGCCAAGTCGTCCCATTTCATTCTACGGTTTATATTTTTTAGTCGGGTGGGGGGGGGGGGGAGGGGGGAGTCGAGTAAAAAAAAAAAAAAAAAAGGCTTTTTTCGGCGCAAACCTCCAGCGTGAAATGCACGTGGCAGACGAGTGACACCGCCATTTCTTCCTCTTCTCCGCCGTGTCTGTCGACCGCCCAGCACACGGTGGTGGTGGTGGTGGGGGTGGGGGTGGCTCGACAGGCCGAGGAGTGTGGGGTCATTGTGTGTTGTGTGTGTGTGTGTGTGTGTGTGTGTGAGAGTGTTTGTCTGTGGACGTAGAGATGCGCTGACTGAATAACCTCTCTTGGTAACAGCTGTCAGCTCCAGCAGAGAGAGCAGATCGCCGAGCCCAGACAGGCCTTAACAGGGGTGGGGGGGGCAGGGTACGGGGTTGAACTGAACCGACCAACCGGCCACTAGGGGTACCTAAACCGTGTGGATGGGGGTGGTTGGGCGGGTGGTGGCATGTGATGGGTGGCCCCACCAAGCTTCCCAGACGGGGGGTCTCGACTCCTGAGGGGTGGCTCTTTGTCGAACCCCCTGCTCATCCCTTATATCCCTCCCCCCTGCGACTCACTAGCCATCCATCCCTCCCGAATGCAAATCCCACGCACAGCGGTGCAGGGCACGCGGGGCTGAGGAGGTTGTCTTTGTGGAGGTGTCACCCCCTACCCCCCCACGCCTCTCCCCGGGCCGTGCCAGGGGGATGCTGGGGCCCATGAAGCAGGATTAGCGGCCTGTCTATTGTCTGAAGGCACAGCCGTCGCTGGCTATGGGTGCGCGGCTATTCAACGACTGTATTTCCAAATTTTCTTTTTCGGGGGGGGGGGGGGCGTGGCAGGCCTGACAGGGACGCACTGTGGCACCACTTTTGTTTGCCAGCGAGACTGGAGGAGAATGTGGTTTGAGCACTGTAGGGCTGGCTGGGAGGAGCCCCTTATTATGTGGCCTGACACCGGCGGAGGCAAGGTGAGACGTGGGGGCCCTTAATGGCTGCTCCGCTGACCTGTAGGTTAGGCTGAAGCTTGGGCCTCATGTATAATTCACCGGGATACTGTAAGGGCTGAAAGGAGAGTGTGTTGACCTGGATATGATCTAGAAGGGTTTTTGTTGGATCTGATGATGCTATGAATATAAAATGAAGTTGTTTTGTTTTGGTTGTTTTGTTTTTTTTATTGCTTTTTTTTATAATAAAACGGAATGGGAAAATATCGCCCTGTTTGGTACTTAGTAGACAATGGCAAAAAGTAAGCAGCGTGAGAAAGTGTAAGAAAGAATAATATTAGTACAAATAAGTATGCCACTTATGTGGGCAAGTGCAATAATATTGTCTTGTTTATGTTTGTTATACTTGGATGCAAAAAAAAATATCATATTTTGTGGTGATAATTATTGTACATTTAAATTTGAAAACAAATTATAACTTCAAGATGTTCAGGAATTTTCATTGAAAGGGAACTGCAATGTCTGCCACATAATTAGCCTTTTTTTATGTTATTTATTATTATCCCAAGCCGGAGTCTAGTTGCAATGAATACCATAATAAGGGAGAAATTGTGATTTATTTTTTCAAAGCGTTTGCAATAGGGATGGATAAAAAATATATTAATGTAATAGCTTAAACAAAACCACAAAATATGTTGAAAAGCTATGGAAAGAGCCCAATAGGATATGGAAGGAAGAAAAAACTAAAGAAGAGTATTCATTCTAAGAAACTAAGTGTAATGGAGGATCTCTCCAAGTCACATTGTACAGAGTAAAGCATCAGGTAACTTAAGGCTACTATCTCCCCCTCCAAGCCCCAAATCATCTCTCCTTTCTATGGGGATTGATCAGTGAAGAACTGAGAAAATATTGAAGGATGGTCTAGACTAGGCGGAGAGAGAGAGTTTATTTATTTATTTAGGATGCCTCTTAAAGCGATAGTGCTAAAGGGACGCTTTTTTTGCTGTCATTAGTTTGAAAATAAAATATATATTTTCGTTAAGAGGTATTTTATCCCATATTGGGAAATTTTCTTATAAATACTATACGTTTAAAAATCCTGTATGCCCACAATTTATACACCTTTAAAGATCATGGACAACCCTCTTGCCTATTTCCGCAAGCTATTATTTGGTCTTTTTCAAATAGCATAGAAACGCAGATTTATATATTTGTTTGCATGCAAACAAATGATCCAATCACATGAGTTGCGCAGGCACTGTCAAACCCAACTGGGCTTTTGATGATACAGTAAACAAAAACCATTCAGACTTCATCCAGACTAGAAAGAGAATTGCAGACATATGCTTTTGCTGTACACAGTGTGGCGCGTCGGGAAGTTTAGCATTCTCTCGCACTCTTGTGTTTATTAAAAGATCTTTCCAGATACCTTTTTTTCCATGAGATATTTGTACTAAAGAGGAGGAAAAAAAAGAATCCTGCAAAAGCACAGCTTCGAAGTGTTTTGCCAGAGAGCAGTCCCAACAGACAAAAGCAGCTCTGTTCCTCCGAAAAAGCTAGGAACGTAGAAAATTGATATTTCTATTACAGCTACTACAAACATCTCTGGCCCACGGCAGCGTCTCATTTTTGAGGTTGGGATAAGAAAGAAAAACTTATTGCAGAATGTGCAAAAGAGACACCGTAAAAAAATAAGAAGAAAACTGAAGCCAGATTTTCTATTCTGTGATTTAATCTTACATCACGTTTGCTACTCCAACTGGAAGGATTCGAATGTCAGCTGTGCACTAAACCATGGTCATTCTGTTCATTCAAATTCAAGGCGAGGTCCATCTACATTTACCAACCATGACAACACACACAGCGGCAGTCTAGTGATAAGAAATACAAGCAGCCAAGGAAAATCAGGTATACAAAATAAAACATCAAATCTAAAATATGAGATACGTGAAAGTATAAAGACGCGAGCTGAGCGGCGACTGGTTGCACAGATCTTAAAGGTTGTTGGAGGAGGATCCGCCATGATGAGGATGATGAGGTTCAACCTCCTTCATCAGCTAGTACTGTGATGGCCGGCGTGCAAGGCCCTGATTGCAGCTGCTGGAGAAGGCTCCAGCAGCAGACAGTGCGACACTTGAACCCCCTATACCTCCCCTCTCCTCACCCATCTGTCTGGCTCGCATGTGTTTCCCTCGGCGTCGCCCAAGTATTTCTTTAAAATATATCCCTTACAGCGTTCACCTCAGGCGGACGGAGCTTAACAAGAATGTGGAAGCGGTTATAAAAGCGTTTTTGCGCACATTTTTATATTTCCTTTTGTTCGTAGTGGTTTTTATTATATAATTATATTTATAAAATTCAGGGTTTTTTTTAAAGGGGGACGATTATTGTTTTCAGTATATCTACAGTGATACCTCACTCGCAGATTGTTAAACAAATTACGTCTTGCATCATTCAGCAGGTTAACAGAAGCACAGGGTGAACTCCTAGGCAGGTGGAAGGCATCTCTCTGCAACATTGAGAGCGTGGCTGGCTACATTTATGTGGAAAGGGGGTACACCCCAATCTCCGAAGGTCCCATCCAATCCATTGCATCACACCTTCATTTACAATAAGCTCCATCACTAAAAGGGAACCAACCCAGAAATTATCAATCGATTAATTGCAAAGATGCTGGTGGAAAAAAAGAATCACTAAATTCCAACCTCACCGACCACCATCAAATGATTACCAAATACAATTGGAAGAGGTTTTAATAGACGATTAAAACAGAAGTGATGTGTTCAATGTGCCAAAGCGCTAGCTAGCTTAATGTTTGCTTGTGTCATGAAAAAGATATTCTTGGCCTTGGCCTTGGAGAAAACTCATCATTAGCTTTGACAAGCCCTGCTTAAGGTTTCACATTATTATTATTATTATTATTATTTGAATTGCTTGTTCATTCGAAATCTATTCATTATACCGATAATATGTAGTTATAAAAGAGATAAACACACTCACAATACACAAGACCCCTATCATATGTGACAGGGGGGGTTATTCTGCACATAACTATTGATCTATTATTAACCAAAAGTCTAGTTCTTTCCCGTGTACCTGAAAAATACTTGCATGCTATAAAATGTAATATATAAACATTCAAATCCTGAACCTGATTTTTTTTTATAGTATATATATTTAAACATAATTAGCCTGGAGCGAAATAATGAAACTTTGATCCAATATACATAAACACACCCACACACAGATACACAAACAAACAAGCCACACATGCACACACCCACACACAAACATATGGCTGCTTACATTACCCTTAAGTGTTGCTTTGGCATCTATGATCAAATCTATTACTTTAATAAATGACTCACATGTACAAAAATGTATCAATAGTATCTCTACAATTAAAATGTATTAAACAATAAGCGTTTTACATATCCAACTGTTCCATACTGTGGTACGGTATTTCCAGGAGCCGTAGAGAAACTGGCAATGACAGATGTCTGCTTCCACTGTGGACCTATAGAGAAACATGTGTTTCTGAGCCTCAGCTGGATGCATAGTCACTACCTTATGAATCTCATTCAGATTAACCATATAGTTTTCCCCATGTGTCACAAACAGACAGAGCTGTAAATTGTCCAACTCGGGACATCTATTTCCCCATCATCATCGATACATACATTCTCCCCGTGTCTCCCCTCCGGGGGCGTGCGAGCATCACGACGCATAAGAACCCCGGTGACAGGGAGACGGGGGGGGAGGGAACCTGCGGCTCATCTCCATGGTAAACGCCAGCCAAATGAAATTAAAGGGGGGAGGTCTGGCGGTCTTTTCATTGCGAGAAACTGTTTGGTTTCGTTCCGGGTGTTGCGGTTAAAGAGATGTCATCACAAAGAGACACAGACAGAGGAGGGGAAAAAAAAGGAAAAGAAATGTAACTCGGGCCCCTTCCCCGCAGATGAACGGACTATAAAGCCTCGGTGTTGAAATAATGGAAACAGTGGTGTCTCAGATAGGGCCCAGTGCAATAATAGATCTTGTGCGAGAGTCAGCCAAACCCCCCACTTTGACTGGCCGACTACTGGGCCTCCACCTGTGTACATATATTATGATAGCGGCTGTCATCACACAAAGCGCGGAATCCTTCCCCAAGCTTGCCTTTTCAGATTTAATGTTGCATAGAAGCGCTCTTTTCTCCCTTCCTCCAGCGTCATGTCCTGTAATTGGTTGCCGGGCGGAGTCGTGCACCTACAAAAGCAGCAGATTGTGGGAGTGATCTGAAGCCATGCTGATTTGGTTTTAAAAAAAACAAACTTCCTACCGAACCAGCCCGGACCGATACCCCCGGCTGTTGGCAGGATGCTCCCCGCCGATCCTCCCCCCCGCCCCTTCCACCCGCTGGTGGCATCCAGCAAAACGGGAGATGTTCAACCAGCATAGCGTGGATGTCATCGCATGATGGCATGCAGGGAGCCGGTGCGTTTGGGCTTTGGAGAGAACGTTGCATCAGACCCCAACGGTTTCTTTCCTTTTTTTTTGTCTGGCGTGCAGCAAGCAGAGTGTGAAATTCACCCAAGAGTTTCCCCTTGTTGGTCATACAGCCATTTGTGTGCGTGCGTGTGCGCACGTGTGTGTGTGTGTGTGTGTGTGTGTGTTTGCGTGTGTGTCTTTGTGTGCGTGCGTGCATGTCTGTGTGTGTGCGCGTGCATATGCGTGCGTGTGTGTGTGTGAGTGCATATGTGTGTCTTTGTATGCGTAGGTGCGTGCATGTGTGTGTGTGTGTGTGTGCGTCCACTTGCGCTTGTGCGTGAGTGTGCATGTGTGCGCACATGTGTGTGTGCTCGTATGTGCGCATGTGTGCCTGTGTGTGTGCGCTGCATTGTTAAACAGCAGGCAGTATATAGCAGGGGGAGGGCTCATGGTGGGAGGCGAGGTAGGGTGTTCCCATGGCGGGTGTCAGGTATTCCAACACAATTCTAGAATGCAGATGAGGGCGATCATAAGTTATGGTGATTTTTATTCTACTTTTTTTAGAGCCACCATTTTTCTCTTTGTTGTGTGTCTTTTCTTTTTTTTTTGGAAGTGGGGAACTCATTATGCCGTTCTTTATCCATGCCAGTCGGTCATTTACATGTGCAGTGCATTAAGTTGAGCTTGATCTTTAGCAAGGGGACCGTTTAGACCACCGCATGCAATCCGTAGGACGTTGTGGAAATCGCATCCGCGGAGGACGTTATTGCGAATGTATTTCTGTAAGTTAATACCGCCGAGGCTTACATGACTCACAAGATCGAAAATTCTTTCCGAAAGGCAGAACTTTTTTTCTCCTGCCGGCATGACTTTCTTCTTTATTTCGTATCTTTCTTTTTTTTTGCATCCCATTTGCTCGCACCTGAAGCCACTTCGGCGCAGGCAGGACAGCGTTGGTGGCAGCCAGCCCAATTTGCAGCAGATCCCCTATTTTGTCGGCACAAATTGCAGCCACACATCATTTAGTTCCTCTTCGTTATCGCGAAGACAAACAGTCCGGGGAAGAATATCAGTCGGGGGTAGAAAAACCTCAAACGTGGAGGAGAAGGATGTGGCGAACTGGGGAGGTTGGGGGTGGTTGAAGGGGTAGTGGTTGTGGTGGAGGAGTATGGGGGGGGGGGGGGGGGGGGGTGGATAGGGGGTCCAGTCTGTGCTCTGGTCTTGTCCCCAGCTCTAATCTCCCTTCCAGTTCATCACAATAACTCTGTCTCAGGCCGCGCCAGCATACGCTGGAACAGATGTCTTCACGTTCTGACTGCCTCGCTTGCTGCAGTGAGGCCGCGAGCGCGTGCACACGCAGGCACGTATGCCCGATTGCATTCCCCGCACACACATACACGCAGTCACACATGCACACACAAACGTACACCTGCATACGCGCACACGCACATACACACACTCACACGGATACTCACAGGCACACACACACACATACACACACGTACGCACACACTTACACACAAACACACACACACACACACACACACAAACATACACACAGGTACATGCACACGCACGTACACACACTCACACACACAAACAGACACACACAAGTACACACACACACACACACACACACATGCATATGTCTTGCCCTTAAGCGGCCGCCAGGGCTTGTGTGTCTAATGCACCAGGTTGTTTAAGTAAGCTGATAACAATCCCCTCGGGTGATTAGTTCATGTGTGAGTTGCTGGCTGTTGAGACTGAGGAAAAGGACCTCTCTGTCTCTCACTTTCTCCTGTGTGTGTGTGTGTGTGTGTCTGTCTTCTGCTTCCCTACTTTCTTCTTTAAAGCCCCCATCTCTGTCTTCGGTTTTCACCGATGTCAGGCTGTCAGGGCTGCTTCTTGTCTGGTTCTGTTCGGTGACCATCTCTCTCTCTCTTTGGTTTTGACAAATTCCTCTGAATTCGGTTGCTTCTTGTGTTCTTGAGAAGGGGTTAAGAAAAACAGAGAGAAGACACACTGAGAGAGAGAGAGAGAGAGAGAGAGAGCGAGAGACAGAGAGAGAGAGAGAGAGAGAGAGACTCAGAGAGACACAGAGAGACACAGAGAGACACAGAGAAAGAGAGACAGAGAGACAGAGAGAGATAGATAGATAGAGAAAGAGAGAGTCAGAAACAAAAACACAACTGGCCTGACTTGTTAGGCTGGCTATGGGTTGTGCACACTGGACGTTCGTTGTAGGCTCATTATTGCTTATTTTTTAGCTTTACACGGAGCAGCTCTTGTTACCCATAGAAGCTTGCCAGCCAGGACTCTGGCTCAAACGACTCTGACTAAAAATTGTGGCGTGCTGAGTGATGGTTGAATTTGTAGCTGCCAAGGTAGAAGGCGAAACCCTGTGTGTAAGAAAGTGTGTAAAACAAAAGCATTACCAGCTGTAATAATATTAAAACCACCGCATCCAACACAAGTTCTTCTAGTACTACACACACACACACACACACGCACACGCGCACACACAGACACAAGACACCACACACCACACAACACAGGACGACCGCATAATAATGAAACCTAAAAGGCCGAGCGACATTCACACTCCTCGGGAAGGGGGAGGCTCGTGTAAACGACGAACGCCCGTCATGTAATTCCTTCTCGGGGATGCTTTTAAGGACCGCGGGGTGCCTTGTTTACGCCGAAATGAGATTGTTGAGAAATTGTCTCAGAGTTCGGAATAGGGGGGAAGGGGGGGGGGGGGGGGGGAATCATGCAGCGCATAGTGGCAAGTCATGCTGGGATACTCAGGCCGGTGATGGGCACACGGTTGGGGGTGGAAGCGGGGGGTCGGTGGAGCTCCAGGCCGATCGCCGCTAGCCACGGAGCGCGGCGGAGGCCCCGGTCCCTACGTAGCACTAATCACAAGCGCCCCGGTCCGCCCATCTGTTCCCTATCAGCGGCCCCCGTCCCCGTCCTGCACCCGCCCAACTGCCCTGCCTCCCATCTGCGCACCGGCTTCCCGCCGCTCCTGCTGGACGACCCACCATGGTGCAGGCCCGGAGTCTCTCTCTGTCTCTCTCTGCCTGTCTCTCTTTCTCTATCCGTCCATCCATACGTCCCTCTCTCTCCCTCTCTCTCTCTCTCTCTCCCTCTCCCTCTCCCGCTCTCTCTCTCTCTCTCTCTCTCTCCCTCTCTCTCTTTCTCTCTCTCCCTCTGTCTCTCCCTGTCTCTCCCTGTCTCTCCCTGTCTCTGTCTTTCTTTCTCTATCTGTCAGTTTGTCTGTCTATCTGTTGGCTTTTGGTATTGGTCTCTGTCTGTCTCTCTCTCTCTCTGTATGTCTGTCCATCGCTCTCCGTCTGTCTGTCTGTCTGTCTGTCTGTCTATCTCTCACTCTGTCTTTGCCTCTCTCTCTCTCTCTATCTCTCTTTCGGTCTCTCTCTCTCTCTCTCTCTCTCTCTCTCTCTCTCTCTCTCTCTCTCTCTCTCTCTCTCTCTCTCTCTCTCTCTCATAGTTTTATCATCCACTTCTGTCGCGGGTTCAACCTATGGCTGTCTGCTATTGATTTAGTTTTGCACTACTCTATCATTACAGCCTGACACACAGACGCTAGTGACTTTTCGGTTCCCTTTCAGAGTTTGACCATTTCACCCCGATCTTTAAAAGTGTGCTGTCAGTCTAGGGAGGGAAGGCCCCCTGTTTACAGTCTGAAACACACGCACACGCACACGCACACGCACACGCACACGCACACGCACACGCACACGCACACACACACACACACACACACACACACACACAGACAAACACACACACACACACAGTTATTCTGTTTGACTTATTGTTTCATCTGGCTACAGTATGTACAATAATATAATATAATATATGCAATTTGGTGCGCGCTTTCATCAACCTATCCTACCATACCGTAAGTGGACAGCAAGGTTGACCCTGAGTCAGAATCGAACCCTCAACCCCCCTCAGCTCCGCCAGCTGAGCGACGCACCAACCGCCATCCAAAACACAGACGGATAAAAGTTCAACCTGGCGGACGAAGGACGACTCCCAACCCCTCACCGCGTGACGCCACTGCCATTTCAATTATTAGCATACCACCGGAGTTATAGCTATGCATATTTTACTTCATTTTTTTTTCACAAGCAGCCCTTTAATGATCAGATTAGAGTTAGCTAATTAAAAAAAAAAAACCACAATATGATGAGCCCCACTAATGTTTCTCCAGGTGGTGATGAAGGAGGGCACTGTTATTATTCTGCAGAGCTCCTGCCGTGAAGGGGGGCAGCAGGCACACATTCAAAGCAGCATGACGTTTGCTGTTTGTTATTTCCCCTCCAACATTTTTTAATTCCTGCCGCCGGAGATTTATGGCGTCATAAGTGCCTCCAACTTTTTATCTATTGTTTTACTATTTTGTTTTCTTTTTTGGAAAAGAGGGGATAATCATTTGATTTTTAGCTTTCCCGGCAGGGCGGGCTTCCTGTTCTGCTGTGATTCGGTCTCCATCTTGTTTTGCTTTGTTTCTGCTCTTCCTTTCAACCGCTTGTTCCAATTGTCTGTCATTTTTTCTTTTACCTTTGTATTTCTGTCTTGGTAACTGTAGCTATGGGAATACAACCTATAGCTTTATTATATTCTATCAATACTTTTATTTATTGGTGCTCGCTATTTATTCTTTCGAGGTGTTCCAAGGGCCGTTTGCCTTAGACTGAAACCCTCTGGTCTCAAATCTGTTCTCAAAAAAGATTTAAATCCAAAAACCATTCTCAAAACGACGCAACCGTTCTCGGACATTAGGGTAAGGCATCGGGTTCAGTTCTGTTCCCAGAGGTTTTGAAAGTCGTTGTTCCTAGTCTGGAGTTGAACTGTGGAACCATCTGCTGTCCGAGAATGTTATTGTTATATCTCGGAGGGAGAGGAAATATCAACTGAAACGTGTCTGTTTCGTTCAATGCTGAGCCAAAGCAGGACACCTCTGCAAAACTGCACTAATTCCAGCTTTCTATGGTAACCCATTTTGACTTTTTTTTTTTTTTACAAGTTCATAAAAATAACACAAACACCCACAAACACACACACTCACACAGAAAACAAAATGGTTAAGCTCAAAAGGACACGCGCGTCATACGCGTTCCTGTAGAACACGGACTTTGATGTCAGACATCTCCCACAAGGTTACGAGAAAAGTACAAAATAATAAATTATGTATTGCAGAGCACAGGTGAACAAATCAGTATAATTAGTAACAATGTTTTTTCTCTGATGTGTTTTAATGTCACACACACACAAACACGTCTCCCAACACGGCCTGCTTGTGGGCCCCTTGTTGCCGTTGCACTCCATCATTAGGGCCTTGCATCATCCCTTTCTACTTCCTGTCAGCCGTGACTGCTCGACAGCCCATCTGTGTAATTAAAATGACCTTAAAGCAATTTGCAGCTAATATTTTTAGCTTGCCGGTTTTTTTTTCTCCCAATGCACACGTGTACGCTCTGGCATGTCAAGGAACAAAAACACTCCCACACATGGACCCGTGCACACACGCACACACGCACGCACATACGCACACACGCACATACACAAAAACATCCCCACACACGCTCACAGACGAACACGCACACACACACACACACCGCCACAAACGCACAAGTGCACACACACACACACACACGGGCATGCACATACACACATATAAGCACCCACACATTCAAATACACACACACACACACACACACACACACACGCCGCGATCAGGAAAGGTGGGCCTGACAGACTATCTCTTCTCTCCCGATCGTTCGTTTAGGCGGGAGGGATAAAGACTTGGCTACAGGTAGTGGAGCTGGGGGGGGGGGGGGGGGGGGATCGTGCGATTGGCCAATTTATTCACTCAAACGTCAGGCGTTCAGAACAGAAGTGCATGGTGTCAGTGTGGTGGAGAATTTTTCTTTTTCCCTTTTTCTGAGCTGTCAACATTGTGCAGAGGCTGGCCATTAATCACCATAAACACAGTATATACATACACACACGCACACACAGTCTGTATAAACACAGTCAATACACACAGACACACACACAGTGTACACGCCGGTCAGAAGGTAGCAGGCCTCTACTGTTTCCTGGGATGGAAGCAGGAAGCGAGGGTTGTGTTACATCTTGTCCTGCTAATTGGGTTAGCACGCTTAATGGCCATTTAGATGAAAGATAACATGGGGGGCCTTTTCCTTCGCAGAGTCCATAATGGAAAGAGAGGCTGTGTTGTTTTGTTATTTTTGCCACATTTTCTTTTCATATCAGGCTTGAGCAAAAAAATAAGCCCCGGTTATATGTTTGATAATGCTTGTTATGAGAAGAAGAAAGTGTGGGCGCAGATTGCTTGATTTTTTATTCTTATTTAAATCACGACTTGTTAGAGGGAGTTATCCAGTTAAAATGGACGACATTGACGCACGTCAGCCAGGTATGACAGCTCTGCTCTGTGACAAGTTTGCTTAAAGTGAGGTGTACTTAGGTTGTGTTTTTGTGTGTGGGTGTTTATATATCTGTGTATTTTTGCGTGCATTTATATGTGCAATTTTGTCTGTATGTGTGTGTGTCTGTGTGTGTGCATGCATGCATAAAAGTGTCTATGTGTATGTGGTGGAACATATGAGAAGTGTTTTTGTAATTTGATCAAAATGCTGTTTTCTATTTTTGAGGATGCATCCTCGTCGAAGCGGTAGCGTGGGCCTCCATCACAGTCACATTCCCGCCAAACAGCGGGTCGGGAAAAGGCTTGTTCAAACTTCTTTGAGAGGTAGAAATGAGACACGCACAGAGTTAATGGGAAGTGAGCAATGGATTTAAATATCGCGGATACCCCAGCTGGCGAACTCAAATTGTTCAGTTGTTTGAATGCCTCTGCGGTGCCATATTGGGCCGTTTGCGTTCGCAACACCGCTGTGTACAGATTTCACATCGCCGATCTGGAAAGTGTGAACCGCGATAACAGCGAGGTTGACTGTGCGGAAACGGCCATGCCATTACCGCCGCCGTCCCCCATTTGTTATACTTCCAGTAGTTGTCGGATTATTGTGTGAGGTTTCATAAATAAAATCACACTTTTTCACACTCATGCTGTGAGGCGGAAGTGGAAAAAAAAAAAAAAAGGGCCAGCGTGGATTGTTTTTTGTTTTTTTTGTTAAGTCCCTCAAACACTTCAAATCACCCCAGTAATATTGGCTCATGTCTACACAGCAATTTTAAAAGGGGGTGAAAAAAGCAAAAAGCCCCCAACAAAAGGTTTTCCTGGCATCCTCGCTGAATGAGTGTAGCTCTGGGTGTTGTTTCCTTATTTGGCTGCCAGTGCACTTTCGGGCCCCCCGTCATTTTCCCCCCCTTCGCCAAACGAGAGCGAGCGAGGGGGGGGAGAGAGAGAGAGTATGTCGTTTGTCCCCCGCCCCCGCCCCCATGAGCGAGCGTCTGCGGCGAGTGAAGGATCCGCGCGGCGCTAGCTCTCGCGAACGACGAGCTAGCGCCGCGAGCAGCGTGACATCACTTAGCGCCGAAATGGATGGCCCCTTCAAAAAATAGGGCACAGTTGCGCCCCGCCGTAACGCGGGGCCCTCGACGGCAAGGAAAATAATTGACTTAGAACCATATTCAGTGAATTTAATTTTGTTTTATCTCTGGCAGAGGTGCTGTTTTGGGGCACTCTGCTAGTGTGTGTGTGGAGGGGGCGGGCCCCGAGATGAGATGGCTCGGATTTTTAGTGTCCTCACTCTTTGGATCTCAAACACTAAAATGGAATGGAAGAGTGGAAATAAAACGAATGAAGGGGGCCCTGATGGCGTTTCATGGTGTGTGCTTAATAACTCACGCTTTGCACCGTCGTTGGCTCATCGCCGTGTGGCTAAAAACCCAGATCATCTTAGTCACACCTTTAGAGGACTCTCAGGAAAGTTGAGAAGGGGTGGGAAGGTTCACTGCACGTCCCGGTACTTCATCCTGTTGGGGGGGCTACGGAAGGACTGCTTTGACAGGCTCCAGTTGAGATCGGCGTCGACTCACCCGAAGTATTCACACATTTGAACTATGGTCGAACGGTGATGGTATTTCTAACTTTTACTTTTAATATATTGCTATGAATGATGGAGTTTGTTCTACAAAATTCTTGTCCAGACACCCAAAAATCTCTCTCTCCTTCTCTCCCTCCCTTTCCCTCTCTCCCTATCCGCCTCTCTTGCTCTCTCCCCCCCCCCCCTCTCTCTCTCTCTCTCTCTCTCTCTCTCTCTCTCTCTCTCTCTCTCCCCCCCCTCCCTCCCTCTCTCTCTCTCTTCTCCCCCCCCCCTCTCTCTCTCTCTCTCTCTCTCTCTCCCCCCCTCTCTCTCTCCCTCTCTCTCTCTCTCTCTCTCTCTCTCTCTCTCTCTCTCTCAGGGTCAAGAGTCGTCTAACCCTCAACCTCAAAGCCAGCTGAGCCCTTGCGCCTCAGGTTAACACACACACACCTACACACACACACACACACACCACTGCTCCTTCTCCGATCCTGCCAAACTCTTTCAAATTCAAGTCAACTACTGTTGGTCCACCCCCACACCAAGCCACCCACCCACCGGCACACACATACCCAGAGACAAGGCACAAACACATGGGCACGCACACGAAACACAGGCCCTGAGCACATCTGGTTTCCAGGCCGAGCTCCCATGAATGCAGACCTTTTGAGCCGCTGGGAGCACCCAGGTTGGCCCCGGGGCCACGGTGTTAATGACTGGAGCATCGCTCTGGGGTCCCACGGAGGAGATGTGGGCCAGCATCGAGGCGAGGATGCAAAACAGAGGCGGCCGTCTGGTGTAAAGTGGGGGGTGGGGGGGGGGTAATCCCATCCAGCAGGGGCTGCTTGTCTGCGTGCGTGTGCGTGTGTGTGTGTTGTGTGTGTGTGTGTGTGTGTGTGTGTGTGTGTGTGTGTGTGTGTGTGTGTGTGTGTGTGTGTGTGTGTTCTGGTCATGGGGGACCCGGTCTCGAGGGTCAGAGACGCTGTCGCAGCAGACCAGCAGTGTGCCGGGTTGTGGGCGGGGGGCGGCTTCCCCTCCCCAACAGCAGCCTGAGAGGTCACAGCAATTTCTCCCCCCCCCTCCCCCCCCCCCCCGTAAACTCCCCCAGACACAGACGGGTCAGGATCCCACTTCCCCTCCGCATCAGTCATGGGGTGGGACGGGGGGGCTGGGGTAGTAGTTGGTGGTCAGGTTGTTCAACCTCCTTGCCGAAAGGGGCTGTGCTTCTGTGGTTCACCAGTGTTCTTGTAATAACTCCAAAAGGTTCATTTGGTCTATCTTGATAGATTAACTTGTATGTTCATGTAAACAGACCTGTTTGTACCTTGACTTGCTTTGACTACTTCCTGCAGTCTTCCCCAGAAGCGTCAGCGGTTGCTGTGACGGGCGGGTGTGTCAGCTGATTTCTTCTTCAGAAATCAGCTGACAGAAATCAGTCCCTCGGAAGAAGACTGCAGGAAGCAGTCGAAACATGTAAAGGTACAAACGAATGAACACTAGTATGTTAACATGCACATACAAGTTAGTGTACTTGTAGTCCTTCCGGAAGCGAGAAGCCTAGCCTCCTCTTCCTGCTCCCTAATGACGTGTCTCGATCTACTGTATGTCGCTGGGGATGAAAAGCGTCTTCTTAATGACTGAATAATAAAATGAACGGCTTGGGGAGGAGCGATCGGGGCCCCTTGTTGAGTTGCCTAGCCGGGGCCCCAGAACGGCGGTGGTTTGGAGGCGTTGGCAGGGGGGCTGGGGGGGGGGGGGGTGAAGTAGGCATCTGTTGTCACTGGGAAGGTGTGCGACGACATTGGAGGACTCAAAGCAAGCCGGGAGACTGGGTTTTTTCCTTCGTCTGCAGCTTAAAATGTAATTACTCCATTCATAATTGGTAGGAAATTTTCTCGCAGGTGTCATTATCTTCTGATTACTGGCAAAGTCCCAGGATGCTTTGCTTGTTGAGGTTCTTCGTGAATGTCAGCACGTCACTTAGCTT